>NW_028319041.1:165000-322500 GCF_062004578.1 Staurois parvus
AAAGGAAAAAAAAAAAAAAAAAAGCAACAGAGCGAGATAAAGGGGGGGTGGGGTGGGGGGGCACAAGGCACGGAGCTTGCCAAGCCTCCCTTATTTGCATTCAAATCTGTTATCCCAATGCCCCTTCATCCTCATCCTGCCGTCCCCGAATAAGGAGAGTGGATTGGATGGAGGAATCGCACGCAGACCGATGAGATGATAACAATGGGAATAATAAAAATAATTAAAAATGACAATAAATGGATACAATTGGTAAAGCACATCGGCTGTGCAGGCTGTGCAGGAATCCTATGCAGGCTGTGAATATATATATAATGAAGACCTGTCCCTCCCATCGCTCCTTATTGGCTGGCCCTCTCTGCCAATCTCTTTGCTGGTTTCCTGTTAACCTGACAATAAAATGATTCAGAAAATGTAGCAGTTCGGGTCCCGCGTGTCTTTCTCATCTGATGCACAAACACAATCCGAACCGTCCTCTCTGCCCCTCCACTGACCTGGTCATGTCTTCGCCATAGAATACCCCACCATGGGCAGAATTTGTATGAGGTCTCTCCTAATCTCTGGAACTGTCTTTCCTGTTCTATCAAACAAACAGGCATGACGCTTAAACATATTTAACAGTTAGAGAAATACCTCATCTTCCTAAAAATGTCTGTTTTTTTTCACCATCATTTCTTATGAGAACCCAACTGTCACCACCTCCATCCACTGACATCTACCTTCCTATGGTATCCAGTGTACCCAACTGCCATCACCTCCATCCACTGACATCTACCTTCCTATTGTATCCAGTGTATCGAACTGCCATCAACTCAATCCACTGACATCTACCTTCCTTATCGTATCTAGTGTACCCAATTGCCATCACCTCCATTCATTGCCATCTCCCTTCCCTATTGTATCCAGTGTACCCAACTGCCATCACCTCTATCCACTGACATCTCCCTTCCCTATTGTATCCAGTGTACCCAACTGCCATCACCTCTATCCACTGACATCTACCTTCCTTATCTTATCTAGTGTACCCAACTGCTATCGCCTCCTTTCATTGCCATCTACCTTCCCTGTTGTATCCAATGTACCCAACTGCCATCACCTCCATCCGCTGCCATCTACCTTCCTATTGTATCTAGTGTACCCAACTGCCAGCACCTCCATCCGCTGCCATCTACCTTCCTATTGTATCTAGTGTACCCAACTACCATCACCTCCATCCGCTGCCATCTACCTTCCTATTGTATCTAGTGTACCCAACTGCCATCGCCTCCATCCACTGCCATCTCTCATCCTATTGTATCTAGTGTACCCAACTACCATCACCTCCATCAACTGCAATCTACCTTCCCTATTGTATCCAGTGTACCCAACTGCCATCAACTCCATCCACTGACATCTCCCTTCCTATTTGTATCTAGTGTACCCAACTACCATCACCTCCATCCACTGCCATCTCCCTTCCCTTTTGTACCTAGTGTACCCAACTGCCATCACCTCCATCTACTGCAATCTACCTTCCCTATTTTATGCAGTGTACCCAGCTGCCTTTACCTCCATCCACTGCCATCTCCCTTCCTATTGTATCTAATGCACCCAACTGCCATTACCTCTATCCACTGCCATCTACCTTCCTTATTGTATTTAGTGTACACAACTGCCATTACCTCCATCCGCTGCCAATTTCCTTCCTATTGTATCTAGTGTACCCAACTGCCATCACCTCCATCCACTGCCATCTCCCTTCCCTATTGTATCTAGTGTACCCAACTGCCATCACCTCCATCCGCTGCCATCTACCTTCCTATTGTATCTAGTGTACCCAAATGCCAACACCTCCATCTACTGCAATCTACCTTCCCTATTGTATCCAGTGTACCCAGCTGCCTTCACCTCCATCCACTGCCATCTCCCTTCCTATTGTATCTAATGCACCCAACTGCCATTACCTCCATCCACTGCCAGCTACCTTCCCTCTTGTATCCAGCGTACCCAAATGCCATCACCTCTATCCACTGACATCTCCCTTCCTATTGTATCTAGTGTACCCAACTGCCATCACCTCCATTCCATGTTATCTACCTTACCTTTGTATCAAGTGTACCCAACTGCCATCACCTCCATCCACTGTCATCTACTTTCCTTATTGTATCTAGTGTACCCAACTGCCATTACCTCCATCCGCTGCCATTTTCCTTCTTATTGTATCTAGTGTACCCAACTGCCATCACTTCCATCCACTGCCATCTAAATTACCTATTGTATCTAGTGTACCCAGCTGCCATCCCCCCCTGCCAGTGTCAAGTACTTTCTTATTGTATCCAGTGTACCCAACTGCCATCACTTCCATCCACTACCATTTCTCTTCCCTATTGTATCTAATGTACTCAACTACCATAACCTACATCCACTGTCATCTCTCTTCCCTATTATATCTAGTATGCCCCACTGCCATCACCTCCATCCACTGCCATCTATCTTCCCTACTGTATCTAGTGTTTCCCCAGCCAGTGCCAAGTACCTTCATTATTGAATCTAGTGTACCCAATTACCATCACTTCCATCCTCTGCCATCTCCCTTCCTATTGTATCTACAGCAGTGTACCCAATTACAACCCCCCTGCCAGGAGTATTTTCTTTATTGTATCTCGTGTACCCAGCTGCCATCCCTCCCTGCCAGTGGCAAGTTCTTACCTTACTGTATCCAGTGTACCCGACTGTCATCACTTCCATCCACTGCCATCTTTCCTTCCCAATTGTATCTAATGTACTCAACTACCATCACCTACATCCACTGCCATTTTTCTTCAGTATTGTATCTAGTATACCCAACTATCATCACCTCCATCCACTGCCATCTACCTTCCCTATTGTATCTAGTGTACCAAACAGCCATTCCCCCTGCCAGTGCCAAGTACCTTCCTTATTGTATCTAGTGTACCCAACTATCATCACCTCCATCCACTGCCATCTACCTTCCCTATTGTATCTAGTGTACCAAACTGCCATCACCTCTAACAACTGTTACCTCCCTTCCCTATTGTATCTAATGCCAACCACTGCAATCTCCCTCCTCTATTCTCTCTAATGTACCCAACTTCTATCCCCTTCAGCCACTGCCATCTTCCTTCCCAATTGTATCCTGTGCACCAAACTACCATCAACTCCATCTATGGCTTTATCTCCTCTCTATTGTATTTTAATTTCCATCATCTCCAGTCACTGCCATCATCTCCAGTCACTGCCATCTCCCATCCCTACTGTAATTTGTACTGTAACCTGTGTGCCCAACTGCCATGATCTCCAGCCACTGCAGTCTCCCACCCCAGTCTAGTGTACCCAGATGTTATTATCACTACCACCTCCTTTTTGTATTATACAGTATCTAATGTAACCAACGTCTATCTCCTCCATCTACTGCCACTCCCCTTCCCTGATGTATCTAGTGTACCCACATGCCATCTCCTCCATCCACTGCCATCTCTCTTCCTTATTTTATCTATTATACGTAACTGCCATCACCTCCATCCCCTGCCTTCTCTCCTCACTTGCACACCAAGTGTACCCAACTACCATCACCTCCATCCACTGCCATCTTCCTCCCTTACTGTATCTAGTGTACCCAACTGCCATAACTCCAGCCACTGCCATCTACCTTGCCCAGTGTATCAAATTGTCATCACCTACACCTACTGCAATCTCCCTTTTCTATGGTATCACCTCCAGTCACTGCCATCCCTACTGTATTTAATATACCCAACTGCCATCACCTCCATCCACTGCATTCTCTCTTCCTTATTTTATCTAGTATATGTAACTGCCATCACCTCCATCCCCTGCCTTCTCTCCTCACTTGCGCACCAAGTGTACCCAACTACCATCACCTACATCCACTGCCATCTTCCTCCCTTACTGTACCTAGTGAACCCAACTGCCATAACTCCAGTCACTGCCATCTACCTTCCCCAGTGTATCAAATTGTCATCACCTACACCTACTGCAATCATCCTTTCCTATGGTATCACCTCCAGTCACTGCCATCCCTATTGTATTTAATATACCCAACTGCCTTCACCTCCATCCACTGCATTAGCTCTTCATTTGCACACCAAGTGTATCCAACTACCATGATTTCCAACCACTGCAGTCTCCCAATGCTATTCTATCTATTGTACCCAACTGACATCACCATCATCCACTGCCATCTTCCTCCCCTCCCACTGTATCTAGTGTACCCAACTGACATCACCACCATCCACTGCCATCTTCCTCCCCTCCCACTGTATCTAGTGTACCCAACTGCTATCACTTCCAGTCTCTACCATCTCCCTTCTCCATCTTGGTTCATGCAGATCCTGAATAGTGGAAGACATTTGAACTGGGGATAGAGGATCTGTAAATGTCATCCTACAATTGGCCTTTGATGTTGGATCCATGGATGAATACTGAGCATCGTCAAGCAGGAATTTGAGCTTTTTAACCAGGCTTTCTTTATATGGGCTGCTATTGGCTCCCATTTGTTGCCTCCTGGTGTGGCGTTGGGATCGCTCTGGCCTTCCTCCATCTGGATCTGCCTTTGCTTTCCCTTGGATCTCTCTTTCTGCATGTCCGCCAACCCTGCTGGCTTCTACTTGATCCCCATAGCATTTTTTTTTTATTGTTTGCGTGTGCTGCGTTACTTTAACTGACAATTGCGCGGTCATCCACAAGCTTTCTTGCGGTATTTGATCGCCCGTCGGTCTTTTTTTGCACTATATGCAAAAAAAGACCGACAATTTTGAAAAAAAACAATATTTCAGATTTTTTGCTATTAAACATATTCAGAAAAAATTTTAAAAAATCGAATTTCGTCGTAAATATGGCCAAAATGTATTCTGCTCCGTGTCTTCCCTAAAAAAAAATCCCAATATGTGTAAATTAATTGGTTTACATGAAAGTTATAGCGTCTACAAATGGTGGTATAGCAGAGGTGTAGCTGAGGGGGGGCAGGGGGGTATATATGTACCCGGGCGCCAAGGTATAGGGGGCGCCAAAATGAGGTCACAAGATCACTGCAGCAGACGTGTCATCTGATACGTCTGCCATCCACAGTGAGTTATGAGAGGAGAGAGGAGCCGGCCAGGAGAGGAGTGGAGAGGAGAGCAGTGAGCCGGGCATGTGCTGGAGGGGACGAGGGGAGAGCAGAGCCAGGTGAGTAGTGCCATGGATGAAGGGGGGGGGAGTAATGTGATCGGGATGAGGGGGGTGTCTACAGGGACCATATGAAGCTGGGGGGGGGGGGTGTCATGAGGTGGCCGTTTGTCCCCGGGCACAAAATATCCTAGCTACGCCTCTGCGGTACAGATACTGGATTTTTTTTCCTTACAAGTAACGGCGGCGATCAGCGATTTTACTAGTACTAGATCAGACTGTGGGACTGCGGCGGGCATTCTGACACTGGGGGAGGGACTAACTTGGTGTCACTGACATCCCCAGTGACACCAATACAGTGATCAGTGCTAGAAAACAGCACTGACACTGTACTAATGGCACTGGGCAGGAAGGGGTTGATGTGAGGGACGATCAAAGGGTTAACTGTGTGTAGGGAGTGTTTTACTAGGGGGTGGGGGGGGGTGTGTTCTTCACTGTGTACAGCCATCCTGAGCAGTGTGCCTGAGATGACAGGGAGGAAGACTGTTTGTAAACAAAACAGTCTTCCTCCCCGTCGGTGATTGTCGGTAATCACCTGGCGCTGGTGGGTAATCACTGGCCGGGGCCCGGTGATTGACATCCGCGGCCACGGAAATGCAAAATCACGTATATATACACGTGATTTTGCGCACCCGTGCCACCGTGTAGCAGTATATCTGCTATACAGCGGCGGAGAAGCAGATAGACAATGGATGACAATGATAATAAATAATAAAACTAATAATACATTGTATTGCAATAATAATAATAATCAGGGAGAATAGGTGAAGGAACTCCCCCCTTCTGAGTCACCCCCTTGTCTCCTCCCTCTACCCACCTCTGAGCACCGCCCCTTGGTTATACCCCTGCCTACCTTCCATTACCATCCTTTTTAGAGAATACAGAACCAATTATTTTGCAGTGCTAAGTAATTAGTATGGAATTTGTTAATGATAATAAGAAAAGCAGTAAAATAGACCCCCCTCAGCAACCAAAGATCCCCTACACAACAATAGAACCCCCCAGAAACAATTGACCCCCAGCAACAAAATACCACCCCAGCAGTAATAGACCATCCCCAGCAACAACAGATCTCTCAGGAGCCAGCATCAAAAGATCCTCTCTCAACAGTAGATCCCTCCCGGCAACATAAGACCGCCCAGCAACAAAATACCACCCCAGCAGTAATAGACCTTCCCCAGCAACAACAGATCTCTCAGGAGCCAGCATCAAAAGACCCTCTCTCAACAGTAGATCCCTCCCGGCAACATAAGACCCCACCAGCAACAATAGATCCCTCACCTGTAACAATAGACTTCCATAGCAACAATAGACCCCCATGCAGAAATAGATCCCCACCAGCAACAATAAATCCACCAGCAGCCAGCATCAATAGACCCTCCAACACAGCCTTTGCCATTACATACATTCAATACTGGAGGTGCCGGAACTGTGTGCCCGAGTTCCTGCTGAAAAAAAAACCTGATAATAATAATAAAAATATAAAACATCAGCAGCTGATCCTGTGCAGAAATCCCGTTAAGCTGTTATATTATGTAAGCTTCTTACATTCCTCTGACTCGGCAAACATTAATCCATCCAAACTACTAAGTAAGATAAAATATAAAAATGTCAAGTGTTTTATTTACCAAATAATTTCTGTATCTGTTCAACCAGAACTGGGATCCAGCAAGTCGTACTCTGCATTCACTATATACGCTCTCCCAGGACCCCGCATTCACTGTATCCGCTCTCCCCGGACCCCACATTCACTATATCCGCTCTCCCAGGACCCCGCATTCACTATATCCGCTCTCCCCGGACCCTGCATTCACTATATCCGCTCTCCCCAGGTCCTGCATTCACTATATCCGCTCTCCCCGGACCCCGCATTCACTATATCCGCTCTCCCCGGACCCTGCATTCACTATATCCGCTCTCCCCGGACCCTGCATTCACTATATCCGCTCTCCCCGGACCCTGCATTCACTATATACACTCTCCCCGGACCCTGCATTCACTATATACGCTCTCCCCGGACCCTGCATTCACTATATCCGCTCTCCCCGGACCCCGCATTCACTGTATCCGGTCTCCCCGGACCCCGCATTCACTGTATCCGCTCTCCCCGGACCCTGCATTCACTATATCCGCTCTCCCCGGACACTGCATTCACTATATCCGCTCTCCCCGGACCCCGCATTCACTATATCCTCTCTCCCCGGACCCCGCATTCACTATATCCGCTCTCCCCGGACCCCGCATTCACTATATCCGATCTCCCCGGACCCCGCATTCACTATATCCGATCTCCCCGGACCCCGCATTCACTATATCCGCTCTCCCCGGACCCCGCATTCACTATATCCGATCTCCCCGGACCCCGCATTCACTATATCCGCTCTCCCCGGACCCTGCATTCACTATATCTGATCTCCCCGGACCCCGCATTCACTATATCTGGTCTCCCCGGACCCCGCATTCACTATATCCGCTCTCCCCGGACCCCGCATTCACTATATCCGGTCTCCCCGGACCCCGCATTCACTATATCCGCTCTCCCCGGACCCTGCATTCACTATATCTGATCTCCCCGGACCCCGCATTCACTATATCTGGTCTCCCCAGAACCTGCATTCACTATATCCGCTCTCCCCGGACCCTGCAATCACTATATCTGGTCTCCCCGGACCCTGCATTCACTATATCCGCTCTCCCCGGACCCCGCATTCACTGTAGGTACAGTAAATATCATCTACACTTGCGGTGTTTAGGAGATATCCAGATGGGATGCAGTCGGTGACGTCCTAATGGGACAGCATACCCGTGTCATACCTCATACCGTCAGAGCCCTGTGCCGTGGGAGGAGGGGGGGGGGAGCCATTAATAAGTTCTGCGCTTTTTTGTAAATTGCAGTACAAAAATACCTTCTAGTTTCTATTTAGAGATTTATATCGCTCCGGTGTCAGAAGTTCTACGGAAGTTTCTATATTTCGATCTTTGGTGACTAACCCTCCTACGAAATGTATTTCCATTTGGAATCCCCGAGTGAAGTCCTACGCTGACGTGTGACAGGTAATCGCCTCGTTCTGCCCACATTCAGCACAGGAGCTCAGGAAGGTGAATGACAGCCTTGTGTCATGTGACCGTATTAGGTGGCAGTACACCCCCACAACTGCCTATCTACAACCCGAGGGAACTATATATAATATATACACAGGTGCACCGCAATCAATTAGAATCTCATCAAAAAGTGAATTTATTTCAGTAAATCAATTCAAAAAGTGAAAGTTGTACATTATATGGATTCCTGACACAGAGGGACGTAGTTCCAGCATTTCTTTCTTTTCATTTGGATGATTATGACTTACAGCTGGAGAAACCCCAACATTCAGGGGCGGACCGGCAACTCATGGGGCCCCCTACTGACCCCGGGCCCTCGAGCGGTGCCCAAGTGCCGGAATGGTCAGTCCGCCCCTGCTCATGGTGTCACACCTAACCACCTACCAGGGGCAGACTGGCAACTCATGAGGCCCCCAGGCAATAGGGGATCATGGGACCCCTGTGTCTTCACCCACACTCAAACCACACCCAAAACAGCCTATGAAAGGTACCAGGGGCATCTCATGGGGCCCCCTACCGACCCCGGGCCCTCGGGTGTACAGACCCGGGAACTTACCACAGGGATGGTGGGAACCCCTCATAATGGGCACAGCGGGCGTACAGACCCGGGAACTCGCCACAGGGATGGTGGGAACTTCTCATAATGGGCACAGCGGGCATACAGACCCGGGAACTCAGCACAGGGATGGTGGGAACCCCTCATAATGGGCACAGCGGGTGTACAGACCCGGGAACTCAGCACAGGGATGGTGGGAACTTCTCATAATGGGCACAGCGGGCATACAGACCCGGGAACTCAGCACAGGGATGGTGGGAACCCCTCATAATGGGCACAGCGGGCGTACAGACCCGGGAACTCAGCACAGGAATGGTGGGAACCCCTCATAATGGGCACAGCGGGTGTACAGACCCAGGAACTCAGCACAGGGATGGTGGGAAGCCCTCATAATGGGCACAGCGGATGTACAGACCTGGGAACTGAGTGAAGCCAGTCTTCATTGTCGGGACCCTTTGGGCAGAGATTGATGTCACTAGTTGTTTTCTTTTTTTATTAAGTCACCCCCTTGTCTCCACCCCCTACCCACCTCCGAGCGTCGTTCCTTGGTTCCACCTCCTCCTAGTACCGCCCTTTTAGAGAATGCAGCAACAATAGATCCCATCCCAGCAACAACGGATATCCCCTCAGTTAGCATCAATAGACCCCTGCAGCAATCAGCAATAATAGACCCCTTTCTCAACAGTAGATCCATACCATCAACAACTGACCCCACCCCCCTAGCAACAACAGATCCTCCACTAGCATCAACTGACCTCCCCAGCACAACAGACCCCTCCTGCAACAGTAGATCCCCATCAGCCAGCATCAACAGACCCTCTAGCAATCAGCAATAATAGACCCCTTTCTCAACAGTAGATCCATCCCGTCAACAATTTACTCCCCTAGCAACAATAGATCCTCTACCAACATCAATATACCTCCCCAGCACAACAGACCCCTCCTGCAACAATAGATCCCTAGCAGCCAGCATCAACAGACCCTCCAGCAATCAGCAATAATAGACCCCTTTGTCAACAGTATATCCATCCCATCAACAACTGACCCCCCTAGCAACAATAGATCCTCTACCAACATCAATATACCTCCAAAGCACAAAAGGCCCCTCTTGCAACAGTAGATCTCCAGCAGCTAGCATCAATAGACCCTCCAGCAATCAGCAATAATAGACCCCTTTCTCAACAGTAGATCCATCCCGTCAACAATTTTACCCCCTAACAACATTAGATCCTCTACCAACATCAATATACCTCCCCAGCACAAAAGACCTATCCTGCAACAGTAGATCCCCAGCAGCCAGCATCAATAGACCCTCCAGCAATCAGCAATAATAGACCCTCCATCACACCCCAGCACCCCTTGCCATTACATACATTCAGTGCTGGAGGTGCCGAAACTGCATTCCCCTCGTTCCCACTGAAAAAAAAGTCCTGCCCTTGCATTATATACAATTCACCTCATTTTCCTTTTTGAGAAGCTCTGCTGGGCGATTCAGCGTTGTTACCTGATTGGGATAATTTTCTCCTCATCTGTTTGTGTTTCCGAACAGCAGACATCAGGAGTTACTTCAACAGCCTCATTCACACAGGACTCCACTTTTCGCTCATCTGAACATAAAAAAAAAGTCACCGCTATTAGCATACTGATTATGCTGATCGACCTGGAGGAAGCCCAAATCTACAGAATCGATGAAACAGGAGCAGGGGGATTGTTGCACTGCAGGCCACCAAGTACAGCTTCCTCTCCAGCAAGGAGAACAGTGAGCACTGCAGGAGTGACATCACCATATCTCACTGCAAATCTGCTGAGACTAGCAGTCTGGGACTGCAGTGCCTTAGATGATCTCACACTGTAGATACACAGCTATGAGGTTATAGAACAGAAATAAAAAATATAAATCTTTTAGGGCCCGCATTGTGTGTGTGGTTCAAAATGCACCGCACTTGTGATCTGTAATGAAGGTCGCTTTTGCCTGCACTGGGTCGTATGGTACAGGCGTACAATGTGATCTGGTTCCTGTGCTCTCCTTTTGGTGCAGTTCGGCACAGTTTCAGCCGGTTCATTGAATGGGCTGAAATTGCACTGCACCCAGATCAGCGGTTCTGTGGGATCCTAAGCGTGTTCCTGTGCAATTCATGGTGTGGACCGGATTTTAAGGTACTGCTTAGGTCTAATTAACATCTTTTGGTTCAGTTCGGCGCAGTTTCAGCCCGTTCATTGAAGGGGCTGAAATTGCACTGCAACTGGATCAGCGGTTCTGTGCGATTCCGAGCGTGTTCCTGTGCAATTCATGGCACGGACCGGATCTCAAGGTACTGCTTAGGCCCAATTAACATCTTTTGGTGCAGTTCGGCGCAGTTTCAGTTTGCTGGGGCTATTATTGTGGTCACTGACACCAATGCTGGGGGCTAATATTGTGGTCACTGACACCAATGCTGGGGCTATTATTGTGGTCACTGACACCAATGCTGGGGGTTATTATTGTGGTCACTGACACCAATGCTGGGGCTATTATTGTGGTCACTGACACCAATGCTGGGGCTATGATTGTGGTCACTGACACCAATGCTGGGGGCTATTATTGTGGTCACTGACACCAATGCTGGGGCTATTATTGTGGTCACTGACACCAATGCTGGGGGCTAATATTGTGGTCACTGACACCAATGCTGGGGCTATTATTGTGGTCACTGACACCAATGCTGGGGGTTATTATTGTGGTCACTGACACCAATGCTGGGGCTATTATTGTGGTCACTGACACCAATGCTGGGGCTAATATTGTGGTCACTGACACCAATGCTGGGGCTATTATTGTGGTCACTGACACCAATGCTGGGAGTTATTATTGTGGTCACTGACACCAATGCTGGGGCTATTATTGTGGTCACTGACACCAATGCTGGGGGTTATTATTGTGGTCACTGACACCAATGCTGGGGCTATTATTGTGGTCACTGACACCAATGCTGGGGCTATTATTGTGGTCACTGACACCAATGCTGGGGCTATTATTGTGGTCACTGACACCAATGCTGGGGCTATTTTTGTGGTCACTGACACCAATGCTGGGAGTTATTATTGTGGTCACTGACACCAATGCTGGGGCTATTATTGTGGTCACTGACACAAATGATGGAAGTTGTGATTATAGCTTCTCGCACTAATGCTGGCGGTTATTACTGCCAGTGACACCAGTGATTGGGGCTTACTTTACGCCCATTTTCTCTTAAGAGTGTGCGGATTTTGGGAATAGTTTGTCCCATATTTGAAGCATTGTATATTTCCCAGTTAATGTCTCTTTTTCTGCTTATCGTACCTTGTAGGATGTTCTCGGGGGTTTGGGTGTTGGCATCTCTGAACATTTCCATTGATCGGATCTCTTCCCGTAGCTGTTGTTCCACCTCCTTCCGAATGTCTATGTCTTCTGGAGTAAGCTCCGGAGACACGGGAAGGCCAGTGCCAGAGTCAAGTTTCTGGAGAACCTGTCTGATCTCCTGATCTGCGCGTTGCAGAGAGGCCCGTATAAATCCATCCAAATCTCCTCCTGCAGATGTGAGAAGGTTAATGGCATACATGCAGTTCTGAGGCCAAAGACCAAGAATGGAGGTTTCCAAGTCCTACAGGATTTTATACAGAGAAGACTGGGACATTGGATACCGTTTACCGATTGAGCATTCAGTACACATGTGCGGTTCGTTTCATTCCGAATTGAAATTCGGATAAAATTTTCGTTATTTGGACATTCGGATGTATCCAAATTTCCAAATTACAATAGTGACGAATTTAAATTAATCCAAAATATCGAACTGAAATTTTGTCCAAAATCCAAATTAAATTAAAAAACGAAGCCGAAATAAAAACAAATTTCTGACTATTGCTGGCCATAGAAGGGTCGAAAATCGGCTGTTTTAAAAAAAAAAGAGCGAAAAATCGGTCGTTCAATAGGCCGACGTTACCACCAACAGTAAAAAAGTCAGTAAATTTTCATCCCAACTACGGCCGGCATTTTTACTTCTGTTCCTTGCAGAGAGCTCCGCTATTATATTTTACATGAAAGTCTTGCAGTTGCAACAATGTATCCATTTGTATCCATTTCGGATACTGTTGTTTTTATTTGGATGCAAATGGATACATTTTTGCAACCGCAAGACTTTTCATATAAAATAATTCTTATTCTTCTTTTTCTTCTTCTTTTTCTTCTTCTTCCAGGTCACGGCTCATGTGCAGATTTTTTATTGGTAAAACGATCGGCCGATTTGCCCATCATTGCCGGGAAAATCGACCGATCATCAAAATCGGCTGTGAATTTTCCAACTTTACCGATAAAAAAAATGTGCCAAAACCCTGAAAAACGGCCGACCAATTAACCCACTAACGGTGCGAAAATCGGCTGATTTTTTTTTCGGACGAAAAATCGACTGATTTTCGACCCGTCTATGGCCTGCATATGGCTGATTTCCTTCACACACTGTAGGTATTAGTGTTAGAATATAGCTGTCATCCAAAATTTTAATTCCAGATAGAACAAAATTAAATAAAACAGAATAAAAAAGAAAAGAATAGGATAGAATAAATAAAGGGATAAAATAATAGAAAAGGAATAGAAAAAAAATTGAATATATAAGAACATAATAGGATAAAATAGAAAGAATATAGCCATCTTCTGAAATTCAAATTTTGAAAAGAATAGAATGGAATTCCAGAAAGAACAAAATAAAATAAAACAGAATAAAAAATAAAATAAAAAATAGAAAAGAATAAAAAAATAAAGGAATAAAATAATAGAAAAGCAATAGAAAAAAATTGAATATATAAGAACATAATAGAATAAAACAGAAAGAATATAGCCATCTTCTGAAATTCAAATTTCGAAAAGAATATAATAGGATATATAAAATATTAGAATAGAAGAGAAAGAGAAAGAAATAGAATAGAATAAAAAAGGAATAGAACAGAAAATAAAAGAATAGAAAAGAATAGAATATGATAGAAAAACAATAAAATAGATTGGAGTAGAACAGCATAGAATAAAATAAACTAGAAAGAATATAGCCTTCTTCCGAAACTCGAATTTTGAAAAGAATAGAATAGAATTCCAGAAAGAACAAAATAAAATAAAACAGAATAAAAAAGAAAAGAAAAGAATAGGATAGAATAAATAAAGGGATAAAATAATAGAAAAGGAATAGAAAAAAAAATGTAATATATAAGAACATAATTGAATAAAATAGAAAGAATATAGCCATCATCTGAAATTCGAATTTCGAAAAGAATATAATAGGATATATAAAATATTAGAATAGAAGAGAAAGGAATAGAATAGAATAAAAAAAGAATAGAACAGAAAATAAAAAAGAATAGAAAATAATAGAATATAATAGAAAAATAATAGAATATATTGGAGTAGAATAGCAGAGAATAAAATAAACTAGAAAGAATACAGTTGCAAGAAAAAGTATGTGAACCCCTTGGGATTACGTGGAGTTTTGCATGAATTGGGCATAAAATGTGCTCTGAACGTCATCTAAGTCACAACAATAGAAGAACACAGTCTGCTGAACATAATACTACACAAACATTAGATGTCGCCATGGTTTAATTGCACATAACATGTAAACATTCACAGTGCAGGGAGGAAAAAGTATGTGAGGCCCTAGCTTAATGACTTCTCCCAGAGCTAATTGGAGCCAGGAGTGAGCCAACCTTGACTCCAATCATTGTGATGATATTGGATGTGTTGCTGACAGCTGTCCTGCCCTTAAAAAACACACACCTGTTTTGGGTTTACTGGTTTCAAGAAGCACTGTCTGATGTGAACCATGCCTCGCAGAAAAGAGCTCTCAGAAGACCTACGATCAAGAATTGTTGACTTGCATGAAGCTGGAAAGGGTTACAAAAGTATCTCCAAAAGCCTTGATGTTCATGTGTCCACGGTAACACAGACTGTCTACAAATGGAGAAAGTTTAGCACTGTTGCTACTCTCCCTAGGCATGGTCGTCCTGTAAAAATGACTGCAAGAGCACAGCGCAGAATGCTGCATGAGGTAAAGAAGAATCCCAGAGTGTCAGCTAAAGACCTACAGAAATCTCTGGCACATGCTAACATTTTTGTTGACACATCTACAATAAGGAAAACATTAAACAAGAATGGAGTACATGGGAGGACACCACGGAGGAAGCCATTGCTGTCCAAAAAGAATATTGCAGCACGTTTGAAGTTTGCAAAAGAGCACCTGGATGTTCCACAGCACTACTGGCAAAATATACTGTGGACAGATGAAACCAAGATTGAGTTGTTTGGGAAGAACACACAACACTATGTGTGGAGAAAAAAAGGCACAGCACACCAACATCAAAACCTCATCCCCACTGTGAAACATGGCGGAGGGAGCATCGTGGTTTGGGGCTGCTTTGCTGCCTCAGGGCCTGGACGGATTGTTGTCATTGATGGGAAAATGAATTCCAGAGTTTATCGAGACATTTTGCAGGAAAACGTACGACCATCTGTCCGCCAACTGAAGCTCCGCAGAGGATGGGTGATGCAACAGGACAATGACCCAAAGCATACAAGTAATTCAACAAAACAATGGCTGCAACAGCACAGAATACGCCTTCTGGAGTGGCCCAGTCAGAGTCCTGACCTCAACCCCATTGAAATGCTGTGGCATGACCTTAAGAGAGCGATTCACACCAGACATCCCAAGAATATTGCTACACTGAAACAGTTTTGTGAAGAGGAGTGGTCCAAAATGACCCCAGATGGTTGTGCAGGTCTGATCTGCAACTACAGGAAACGTTTGGTTGAGGTTATTGCTGTCAAAGGAGGGTCAACCAGTTATTAAGTCCAAAGGTTCACATACTTTTTCCTCCCTGCACTGTGAATGTTTACATGTTATGTGCAATTAAACCATGGCAACATCTAATGTTTGTGTAGTATTATGTTCAGCAGACTGTGTTCTTCTATTGTTGTGACTTAGATGATGTTCAGAGCACATTTTATGCCCAAATCATGCAAAACTCCACGTAATCCCAAGGGGTTCACATACTTTTTCTTGCAACTGTATAGCCGTCTTCCGAAACTCGAATTTTGAAAAGAATAGAATAGAAAAGAGTAAAGCAGAACAGAATAGAATAGAAATTGAAAGATTAGAATAGAAAATAAAGGAAACAAGTAGAATCGAAAAAAAGAATAGATTAGAATAGAATAGAAAAAAATAGTATATAAACATCTTCCGAAATTTGAATTTCAAATAGAATAGAACCAGCTATTCTGAGCAATGAATTCGGATCAATTCAATATTCTTGATTTAAATTAAATTTGAATTCTTCAAATCCACTGGAAAATTTTGAATCCAGTCGAAAACAAATAAAGAAAACTAAACTAAATTGGACAAATTTTGTTACGAATGCAACAAAATGAAATGAGTAATTTAACAAATCGATCCAAAACTAAATGAATGTCTAACATTCAGCCCTTCCATTCACTAGGGATCAGTGACATCACTGAGAATGCAGCCTATCCATTCACTAGAGAGCGCTGACATCACTGAGAATGCAGCCTATCCATTCACTAGAGAGTAATGACATCACTGAGAGTGCAGCCTATCCATTCACTAGAGAGTAATGACATCACTGAGAGTGCAGCCTATCCATTCACTAGAGAGCGGTGACATCACTGAGAATTCAGTCTATCCATTCACTGGAGAGCGCTGACATCACTGAAAATGCAGCCTATCCATTCACTAGAGAGTAATGACATCACTGAGAGTGCAGCCTATCCATTCACTAGAGAGCGGTGACATCACTGAGAATGCAGCCTATCCATTCACTAGAGAGCGGTGACATCACTGAGATTGCAGCCTATCCATTCACTAGAGAGCGGTGACATCACTGAGAATGCAGCCTATCCATTCACTAGAGAGCGGTGACATCACTGAGAATGCAGCCTATCCGTTCACTAGAGAGCAATGACATCACTGAGAACGCAGCCTATCCGTTCACTAGAGAGCGGTGACATCACTGAGAACGCAGCCAATCCATTCACTAGAGAGCGGTGACATCACTGAGAACGCAGCCTATCCATTCACTAGAGAGCGGTGACAACACTGAGAATGCAGCCTATCCATTCACTAGAGAGCGGTGACATCACTGAGAACGCAGTCTATCCATTCACTAGAGAGCGGTTACATCACTGAGAATGCAGCCTATCCGTTCACTAGAGACCGGTGACATCACTGAGAATGCAGCCTATCCATTCACTAGAGAGCGATGACATCACTGAGAGTGCAGCCTATCCATTCACTAGAGAGCGGTGACATCACTGACAGTAGTCTGTTTGTGGAGAGCATTATCTGAGAGGACTACATACTGTACACTACTTGCAGTTTGCTATTAGATTTTTTAGCATGTTTTATGTTTTTTTGGTATATAAAGGTCAAACCCCATAAAAGAGTCATTGTCACCCGGAGAACATTCAGCTACTTTTATCTTTTGAAGCGTCCGGAATGTTAAATGGATGTTTGATATTCACAGTGCAGTTTCATCATCTCATAGAAGCCATGATCGGGGGAAGGGAGAGATTCCCATTGGAATAGTTGCAGTCATTGTGGTTGAGGCATCTACTGCTTAGATCTGAAGGACCTTGTGGGATGTTGGAAGTCGATCCCTAAACTACGTACTGATTGTCAACGCCATAGATATGTTCCCCAAAAAATGACCACAGATTTCAACAGATCTTTATTTAATCCACAGGGAACAATTCTCTTGGGTTATCAAAATATAGTAGCTTGATTACCCTCTAATAACAATGTAGTGTAAACATAATACCAAACCCCCAAAAAAATGTGTAATCATCCCAAAAAAATTGTGTAAATAAAATAATAATAATAAAAAAAAAAAAAAAAGTCCAAAAAAGAGTCCCAAATTAAGAGTCCCAAATTTTTCCAATCTTTATCTGTGATATCTTAATTCTTCATATCTTCCAACATTCTTAGTGATATACTTCAAACCCGATCTTCATATACCCTCAAAATGGTATCAGGGGTCTGAGTATTTCTTTCCACTTTATAGATATTCCTTCAGCCTTTCCAGCCACTTCCCACAGACCTCAATAACAGACCATGGATCAGTATATATCATAAAACTTATAGCACTTTATTGTAGCAACTTACATTCAAGTAAGATGACATCAGCTTCACAAACGGTATATTCCCAATCCTTCCTCTCCTCACAAGTGTACAGATTGCCACACTATCACACTCCCGAGGGAGGAACGGTTGCCGTGAGTACCCAGTACCTCAACGCCCCACGAGGATTGCAGGAAAACACAGCCGCATGTACCAGGATCAAAGATGGCCGTCGCCGCACTTCCGGAAGAGCGTACCTACGTCACCACGTCACGTGCCCCGGACGCGTTTCGTCACATCCGGACTTTATCAACAGGGATCCCTGTTGATAAAGTCCGGATGTGACGAAACGCGTCCGGGGCACGTGACGTGGTGACGTAGGTACGCTCTTCCGGAAGTGCGGCGACGGCCATCTTTGATCCTGGTACATGCGGCTGTGTTTTCCTGCAATCCTCGTGGGGCGTTGAGGTACTGGGTACTCACGGCAACCGTTCCTCCCTCGGGAGTGTGATAGAGGGCCCGGGGTCAGTAGGGGGCCCCATGAGATGCCCCTGGTACCTTTTACATAGGCTTTTTTGAGTTTGGGCAAGGACACAGGGGCCCCATGATCCCCTATTGCCTGGGGGCCCCATGAGTTGTCAGTCTGCCCCTGGCTACATGTAACATGTTCCCATAGCCGCAGCCGCAGACAGACTTCTCCCCATACTATCTGTCAGATTTTAAACCAGTGCGGTCGTGCGGGTGCGTCATTCATTCCCAGAGTTCGGAAGTGATGTAACGTATTTGTGTTGTATTTCATACGAGAAAAATATTCACGTTCGTCTCTTCAAAAAATTTCAGCCAAAAGCTGTGTACTAACGATCAGATTATCATACGATCGCTTGGAAGGCGGGGTTTTTCGCACGATTTTCTGATCGGGTGTACTAGGCTTGAGATACATAAGGATGTGGTCACTGATATCAAGTAGCTGTCAATCTTGCAATGCCTCATGGGACTTGTAGTTTGGCAACAGTTGGAGGGTTTGTCCAGGCATGACCCAATTTACCACCAAGCCTCTCTCTCAACAAACTGGCGGCCCTCCAGCTGTTGTGAAACTACAAGTCCCATCATGCTTCAGCCTTTGGGAGTCATGCTTGTAACTGTCAATCTTGCAATGCCTCATTCAATCACATATCCCAAAGATAATGGTGTTATTCCCCAATTTAGGTCAGCGAGTGGGTTTTATGCCCCAAAGGAACTTGGGACATGACCTAGCTCACGGGTGTCAAACTGGCGGCCCTTCAGCTGTTGCCAAACTACACTGTTGGCAACAGCTGAAGGGCCACCAGTTTGCCACCCGTGAGCTAGGTCATGTCCCAAGTTCCTTTGGGGCATAAAACCCACTCGCTGACCTAAATTGGGGAATAACACCATTATCTTTGGGATTTGTGATTGAATGAGCCATGTGATCCTTGTGGATCCTTAACATTTACAAAATGCAGACATCAGACCACTGTGGACATCTTCGGTCACTAGAACACCAGTAAGTGGTGATTGGGTTGCCAACATTCATGTTTAAAAAGTAATGGACAGGATTTAGGTTTGATGGGATATTGGTTCAATGTTAAGAAATATTTTTCATGAAGAAAATTTTTTTTTTATCAGCCCCCCCTGACAAGAGGTTTTGAGGAAACTGCCACTTTGGGAAATTAGTACCAACCCCCCCCCCAAAAAAAACACAATATTGCCAAAGATCGAACTCTTCAAGGTTGCTCAAAGGTGCTGGTAGAACAGCTAATTGTTGAGGGTTGGGGATCTCCACTGATCAGCATCGAGGAGGCAGTGTGAAGATTTTCCATTTTCCTATGATAAAGTCTGCCCAGCTGTCTTATTATTTGGGGAGTGCAGGTTGAGGAAAATGAGCCAACAACAGTTGGAGGGGTTGTCCAGGCATGACCCAATTTACAAAACAAACAAAACAAACATCGACGCTTCAAGATTGCTTAAAAGTGCTGGTAAAACAGCTAATTGTTGAGGGTTGGGTGGGTTGCAAATTTGTGGAAGGTTTGTCCAGGCATGACCCAATTTACCACCAAGCCTTCGTCTCAACCTGGGGTGTCAAACTGGCGGCCCTTCAGCTGTTGCCAAATTACAAGTCCCATCATGCCTCTGCCTTTGGGAGTCATGCTTGTAACTGTCAATCTTGCAATGCCTCATGGGACTTGACAACAGCTGAAGGGCAGCCAGTTTGACACCCGTGTGCTAGGTCATGTCCCATGTTCCTTTGGGGCATAAAACCCACTCGCTGACCTAAATTGGGGAATAACACCCTTATCTTTGGGATATGTGATTGAATGAGCCATGTGATCCTTGTGGGTCCTTAACAAGGACATATCCCAGGGTCAACGCGTTTCGTGGACTTTATCCACTTTTTCGGAAGCAATCATTGTCAACAGGTAACTTCACATTTTGCTCCACTTTCTCATCACTTGTATTCACGATATTTCATGTATGTGATGACAGACTCCTATGTCCAACTATTACTGTGATTTCATTAATATTTTATTTTTCCCCGATCATTTCCGTGCGTTTTGCCCGCGGTCACGGTTTATTGTCTGTTACACCTTTTGGTCCTCATTTTGGACCTTTTATTATTTCACCTTTCCCTTCGCTCCCATATTCCTTCCATTTACTGATTATGCTATGGTGTATTATCTATTGTCTTCTCATCTCATTATTTGTCTTGGAATGTCTGCGGCATTATTGTGATGAGTGCAACATCCACTTTCTGTTTGTTGTTTTTTGCTAGTGGTATAGCCGGGTGTGTGCTGCTGTCCCAATAGTCCCATCTTTTCTAGTATCGGCGAAAAAAGTTTTTTACATACTATCGTCAACAGGTAGTTTACACTGATAAGCCAGAGCATTATGACCACCCACCATAACCCATCGAGACATGAACTCCACTAGACCCCTGAAGATATGCTGTGGTATCTGGTACCAAGCCGTTGGTAGCAGATCCTTTAAATCGTGTAAGTTGAGAGGTGGGGCCTCCATGGATTGGACTTGGTTTTTTCAGCACATCCCACAGATGCTTCATTGGATTGAGATTTGGAGAATTTGGAGGCCAAGTCACCACTTCAAACTTGTGTTCCTAAAACAATTTTTAATTCAACAGACCAGGCCACCTTCTTCCATTGTTCCATGGTCCAGTTTTGATGCCCATTGTAGGCACTTTTGGTTGTGGACACGGGTCAGCATGGGCACCCTGACCAGTCTGTGACTACACAGCCCCATACACAACAAACTGCGATGCTCTGTGTCTCCTGACAACTTTCTTTCAGAACCGGCATTCACTTTTTCAGCAATTTGAGCTCCAGTATCTCTTCTATTGGATCGGACTATACAGCCCAGGCTTTGTTCCGCCTGTGCATCAATGAGCCTTGACTGCCCATGACCTTGTCTCCAGCTCGCTGGTTTTCCTTCCTTGGACCACTTTTGGTTGGTCTTGACCAGGGGCGGACTAGCAAATCGTGGGGCCCCCGGGCAATAGGGGGTCATGGGGCCCCTGTGTCCTCGCCCACACTCAAATCACACCCAAAACAGCCTATGAAACGTACCAGGGGTATCTCATAGGGACCCCTACTGACCCCAGATCCTCGGGCAGAGAACGGGAGCTGGAATGGTCAGTCCACCCCTGGTCCTGACCACTGCAGACTGGGAACATCCCACAGAGCTGCAGTTTTGGAGTTGCTCTGACCCAGTCGTCTTGCTATACCATGACACCATCAGCAGCCTGAACCATTGATACAAGGCAGGATGGATCCACCACACCATGACACCACCACCACCAGCCTGAACCATTGATACAAGGCAAGATGGATCCACCACACCATGACACCACCAGCAGCCTGAACCATTGATACAAGGCAGGATGGATCCACCACACCATGACACCACCACCAGCCTGAACCATTGATACAAGGCAGGACGGATCCAACACACCATGACACCATCAGCAGCCTGAACCATTGATACAAGGCAGGATGGATCCATGCTTTCATGTTGTTTATGACCCTACCATCTGAATGTTGCAGCAGCCAGTCTGCCCATTCTCCTCTGACCTCTGACATCAACAAGGCATTTTCCTCCACACAACTGCCACTCACTGGATATTTTCTCTTTTTCGGACCATTCTCTGTAAACCTTAGAGATGGTTGTGAGTGAAAATCCCAGTAGATAAGCAGTTTTTGAAATACTCAGACCAGCCCGTCTGGCACCAACAACTATGCCACGTTCAAAGTCACTTAAATCCCCTTTCTTTGCCATTCTGATGCTTCGATTGAACTTCAGCAAGCCGTCTTCATCACGTCTAGATGCTCCCTGTTTCATTGACACTTTCATTGACACATTTTCTCTCTTGGGGAGATTTCTCATCTGCTTTTTCCTTTTCTTCCTTTTTTTTTTTTTTAATAATGCCGCAACCTATGGACTGTATGGCTACCTTTCAAGTACAAATGGTGATATGTTATGTACACATTTCACAGACTCATGCTAATGTAATAGAGTGACATCTACAGCTCATATAAAGATTATACAAAAAAAAATGTTTCCTATATTGGTGGTCAGTGTGAAGAATGCCTCCCCCCACCCTCTTACAGTGGTGGTCATAATGCCACCCTTACAGACAGCTAAAAGATCATTGAGTTCATGCAGTCGGCTCTGTGAAATGGTGTTAACCCTGGAACTATGAAGGCACCATCAAATGGGAGGTCAATCAGCTCAAGGAACCTCTAGCAATCTCTGGAGAAGGGGCGGACTAACCATTCGGGCTCTCGGGCAGTGCAAGAGGGCCCGGTGTCAGTAGGGGGCCCCATGATATGCCCCTGGTACCTTTCATAGGCTTTTTTGGGTGTGCTTGAGTGTGGGCAAGGACACAGGGGCCCCATGATCCCCTATTGCCTGGGGGCCCCATGAGTTGTCAGTCCACCCCTGCTCTGGAGGAACCCTGGAGTTCCAAGGGGCCCTGGTTGAGCATGGCCGATCTAGACAGATCATACAAACCACATCTCTGAGGAAAGGTATTGTCTATCAATGGTTCTGAAGAACTGGATAAAGTCCGTGAAACGCGTTGACCTTGGGATATACCATCACAGAATATGGTTTGTATCTGAAATCAGATGTGAACAGGGAGGGTGATCGGCACAGCAGGGGGAGAAATTACTGGGTCTGATCCCCTTAATGGCTCGCTATGCAGCAGCTGAAAACTGGCTTCTTCTCTTCTCCTTCCCGTTGGCTTTTAGCTGCTGCAGAGAGAGACTGCCCCCCTATCCAAAGCATTGTGACGCAAATCCTTAATCTCCATTGTAAGCTTATGGCGACTCACATCCAACTTGCTCCCTCGATGGGACTCCCCTCCATGATTCCTGAAACGTTTTAAGTCCATAAAAAAGGTGTTCTCGGGCATTTTCTAGCCCATGGCCAGGATGGTCATACCCCAATATTGTAAACAGGGGCAGACTGACCATTCGAGCACTAGGGCACTGCCTGAGGGCCCGGGGTCAGTAGGGGTCCCCATGAGATGCCCCTGGTACCTTTCATAGGTTTTTTTGGGTGTGGTTTGAGTGTGGGCGAAGACACAGGGGCCCCATGATCCCCTATTGCCCGGGGCCCCATGAGTTCTCAGTCCGCCCCTGTTTGTAAAACAACCTTTACACCTCTCCTTGTGGAATGAGCAACTGAACTTGATTCCATCAGGGATCTGGAACATCTGTTGTCGCAGGAAAGTGGCGGGGAAGAACAATTCAAAAAAACTTGGACCTCCTGGTCTCTGATTCACTGCTTCAAAGATTGGATCAGGGAAGATGTTTCCTCATCTTCGCATTAACCATGATGGAGTGATCCCAAACCCTCTTCTCCACTTCAAACCCTTTTTGCCTCAACTGGCTACTTTTTAGTAACCTTTTTTTTCTCACCACTGGACACAGCCTTACAGGTTCATCTATCCTGAATGTATCAGTAGATCAACCTGCTAATTGAATTGTACTACTTTTCATTGATGGAGGCAACATCCGACTAATTTAGTTTGGTTGCTGACTTTCCAGTTACTTCTTAGATCAGGGGTCTCCAAACTTTCTAAATAAAGGGCCCGTTTACCAATCTTCAGACTTTAGGGGGTCGGACTGTGCCCACCGGGAGTAGAAAAGGTCCCGACGTCTGTGGGGAAATACAATGCCCCATCTTTGGTGTCAGTGGGAGGAATTGTTTCTCATCATTGCTGTCATTGGGATGAATTGTGCCCCATCATTATTGTCATTGGGAGGAATTGTGCCCCATCATTGGTGTAATTGGGAGGAACCATGCCCCTTCGTTGGTGTCATTGGAAGGAATTGTGCCCCATCATTAATATCAGTGGAAAGAATAATGCCCCATCATTGATGTCAGTGGGAGGAATTGTTCCTCATCATTGCTGTCATTGGGATGAATTGTGCCCCATCATTGATGTAATTGGGAGAAACTGTGCCCCATCATTGGTGTCAGTGGGAAAGAATTGTGCCCCATTATTGGTGTCATTGAGAGGAATTGCGCCCCATCATTGGTGTCAGTGGGAGAAATTGTGCCCTGTCACTGGTGTCATTTGCAGGAATTGTGCCCCATCATTGATGTCAGTGGAAGGAATAGTGCCCCACAACTGAAGTCAGTGGGAGAAATTGGTCCTCATCATTGTTGTCATTGGGATGAATTGTGCCCCATCATTAGTGTAATTGGGAGAAACTGTGCCCCATCATTGGTGTCAGTGGGAGAAATTGTGCCCCATCACTGGTGTCATTTTCAGGAATTGTACCCCATCATGGAAGTCATTGGGCCTCACTGTTGGTGTCATTGGGAGGGATTGTGCCCCATCATTGGTGTCAGTGGGAGAAATTGTGCCCCATCATTGGTGTCAGTGGGCCTCACTGTTGTTGTAATTTGGAGGTATTTTGTTCCATTGTTGTTGTCATTGGAAGGAATTGCGCCTCTTCATTGGTGCCATCTGGTCCCTATTGTTAGTGTCATTGGGAGAAATTGAGCCCCATCACTGGTGTCAGTGGGGGGAATTATGCCCCACTGTTGGTATCAGTGGATGAAATAGTGCCCCAAGGGTTGAATAAAAGCACGTAAAGAGCCGCATCTGGCCCCTGGGCCGCAACTTTGAGACCCCTGTCCGAGACGATCTGAGACAGTAGTGTCTGAATATCGACATTGCCTGTTTGCCATTATTGGAATCTGTATTTCTATAAACGTTTTTGATGTGTATATTAGACTATTTTGGAAGATCTAAACCTTACCACCTTTGTACTCTTTCTACTCTGTGTAGCTGTACCTCTTAATTATAAAATAAAAAAAAAAAACAACAAAAAACTTTAATAAAACAAGATGGCAAAAACGATCGTATTCAAATAGTAGTGGTTAATGATTCATACTCTAAATGGTCTAGGGGTCATCAGTGGTGTACCCCAAGGTTCAGTGTTGTCAGTGGTGTACCCCAAGGTTCAGTGTTGTCAGTGGTGTACCCCAAGGTTCAGTGTTGGGACCCTTACGTTTTAATACATTTATAAATGATATCGAGTCTGGGATTAAAAATCCCATTTCAGTCTTTGCAGATGACACCAAGCTGTGCAGTGGAATAACGTCCTTACAGGATGTCTCCAACTCACAAGCCGACCTCAATGCTCTGTGTAATTGGGCAACTATGCGGCCAATAAGGTTTAATATTGATAAATGTAAGGTTCTGCACTTGGGGGCTAAGAATATACATGCATCATACATACTGGGGGGGGGGGGGGTACAACTGGGGAATCAATGGTGGAGAAGGATCTGGGGGTTCTGGTAGAACACAAGCTTAATAATGGCATGCAATGCCAAGCTGCGGGTTCTAATGTGAGCAAAATCCTCTCTTGTATTAGGAGAGGTATAGACTCCAGAGAGAGAGATATCACCCCCCCCCCCCGTGTACAAATCATTAGTAAGACCTCATCTGGAATATGCAGTTCAGTTTTGGGCACCAATTCACAAAAAGAACATTGGGGAACTGGAGAAAGTACAGAGAAGGGGAACCAAACTGATAAGAGGCATGGAGGAGATCAGCTATGAGGAAAGATTAGAGGAACTGAATTTATTCTCTACTAAGAAGAGGAGATTAAGGGGGGATATGATCTCCATGTATAATACATAAGGGGGGATATGATCACCATGTATAATACATAAGAGGGGGATATGATCTCCATGTATAATACATAAGGGGGGATATGATCACCGTGTATAATACATAAGGGGGATATGATCTCCATGTATAATACATAAGGGGGGATAAGATCTCCGTGTATAATACATAAGGGGGATATGATCTCCATGTATAATACATAAGGGGGGATATGATCTCCATGTATAATACAGTCATGGCCGAAATTGTTGGCACCCTTGATATTTTTCCTGAAAATCAAGTATTTCACACAAAAAAGGTATTGCATTAACACATGTTTTGCTATACACATGTTTATTCCCTTTGTATGTATTGGAACAAATATAAAACAGAGGCAGAAAAGCAAATATGACATAATGTCACACAAAACCCCAAAAATGGGCTGGACAAAAGTATTGGCACCCTTAACTTAATATTTGGTTGCACACCCTTTGGAAAACATAACTGAAATCAGTCGCTTCCTATAACCATCAATAAGCTTCTGACACCTCTCACCCGGAATTTTGGACCACTCTTCCTTTGCAAACAGCTCCAGGTCTCTCTTATTGGAAGGACACCTTTTCCCAACAGCAATTTTAAGATCTCTCCACAGGTGTTCAATGGGATTTAGATCTGGGCTCATTGCTGGCCACTTCAGAACTCTCCAGCGCTTCTTTGCCATCCATTTCTGAGTGCTTTTTGACGTATGTTTGGGGTCATTGTCCTGCTGGAAGACCCAGGATCTTGGACGCAAACCCAGCTTTCTGACACTGGGCCCTACAGTGCGACCCAAAATCCTTTGGTAATCCTCAGATTTCATGATGCCTTGCACACAGTCAAGGCACCCAGTGCCAGAGGCAGCAAAACAACCCCAAAACATCATTGAACCTCCACCATATTTTACCGTAGGTACTGTGTTTTGTTCTTTGTAGGCCTCATTCCGTTTTCGGTAAACAGTAGAATGATGTGCTTTACCGAAAAGCTCTATCTTGGTCTCATCTGTCCACAAGACGTTTTCCCAGAAGGCTTTTGGCTTACTCAAGTACATTTTGGCAAACTGTAGTCTTGCTTTTTTATGTCTCTGTGTCAGCAGTGGGGTCCTCCTGGGTCTCCTGCCATAGCGTTTCATTTCATTTAAATGTCGACGGATAGTTCGCGCTGACACTGATGCTCCCTGAGCCTGCAGGACAGCTTGAATGTCTTTGGAACATGTTTGGGGCTGCTTATCCACCATCCGGACTATTCTGCGTTGCAATCTTTCATCAATTTTCCTCATCCGTCCACGACCAGGGAGATTAGCTACAGTGCCATGGGTTGCAAACTTCTTGATAATGTTGCGCACTGTGGACAAAGGCAAATCTAGTTCTCTGGAGATGGACTTGTAACCTTGAGATTGTTGATATTTTGCCACAATTTTGGTTCTCAGGTCCTCAGACAGTTCTCGTCTCCTCTTTCTGTTGTCCATGCTTAGTGTGGCACAGACAGACACACAATGCAAAGGTTAAGTGAACGTCTCTCCTTTTTATCTGCTTTCAGGTGTGATTTCTATATTGCCCACACCTGTTACTTGCCCCAGGTGAGTTTACAGGAGCATCACATGCTTGTAACATTCTTATTTATCCGCAGTTGTGAAAGGGTGCCAATACTTTTGTCCAGCCCATTTTTGGAGGTTTGTGTGACATTATGTCGAATTTGCTTTCTTTCCTCCCTTTTTTTGTTTTGTCCCAATACACACAAAGGGAATAAACATGTGTATAGCAAAACATGTGTTAATGCAATACGTTTCGTGAGAAATACATGATTTCCTGGAGAAATATCAAGGGTGCCAACAATTTCGGCCATGACTGTACATAAGGGGGGATATGATCTCCATGTATAATACATAAGGGGGATATGATCTCCATGTATAATACATAAGGGGGGATATGATCTCCATGTATAATACATAAGGGGGGATATGATCACCATGTATAATACATAAGGGGGGGATATGATCTCCATGTATAATACATAGGGGGATATGATCTCCATGTATAATACATAAGGGGGGATATGATCTCCATGTATAATACATAAGGGGGGATATGATCTCCATGTATAATACATAAAGGGGGGATATGATCACCCTGTATAATACATAAGGGGGGGGGATATGATCTCCATGTATAATACATAAGGGGGGATATGATCTCCATGTATAATACATAAGGGGGGATATGATCTCTGTGTATAATACATAAGGGGGGATATGATCTCCATGTATAATACATAAGGGGGGATATGATCTCCATGTATAATACATAAGGGGGGATATGATCACTGTGTATAATACATAAGGGTGGGGGGATATAATCTCCATGTATAATACATAAGGGGGGGGATATGATCTCCATGTATAATACATAAGGGGGATATGATCTCCATGTATAATATATAAGGGGGGATATGATCACCATGTATAATACATAAGGGGGGGATATGATCTCCATGTATAATACATAAGGGGGATATAATCTCCATGTATAATACATAAGGGGGTACATGATCTCCATGTATAATACATAAGGGGGGGGATATGATCTCCATGTATAATACATAAGGGGGGGGATATGATCTCCATGTATAATACATAAGGGGGATATGATCTCCATGTATAATATATAAGGGGGGATATGATCACCATGTATAATACATAAGGGGGGGATATGATCTCCATGTATAATACATAAGGGGGGATATAATCTCCATGTATAATACATAAGGGGGTACATGATCTCCATGTATAATACATAAGGGGGGGGGATATGATCTCCATGTATAATACATAAGGGGGGGGGATATGATCTCCATGTATAATACATAAGGGGGGATATGATCTCCATGTATAATACATAAGGGGGGGGGGATATGATCTCCATGTATAATACATAAGGGGGATATGATCACCATGTATAATACATAAGGGGGGATATGATCTCCATGTATAATACATAGGGGGGGTATGATCTCCATGTATAATACATAAGGGGGGGGGGGGATATGATCTCCATGTATAATACATAAGGGGGGGTATGAATTCCATGTATAATACAGAAGGGGGGGATATGATCTCCATGTATAATACATAAGGGGGGATATGATCTCCATGTATATTACATAAGGGGGATATGAATTCCTTGTATAATACATAAGGGGGGATATGATCTCCATGTATAATACATAAGGGGGATATGATCTCCATGTATAATACATAAGGGGGGATATGATCTCCATGTATAATACATAAGGGGGATATGATCTCCATGTATAATACATAAGGGGGGGATATGATCTCCATGTATAATACATAAGGGGGATATGGTCTCCATGTATAATACATAAGGGGGGATATGATCTCCATGTATAATACATAAGGGGGGATATGATCTCCATGTATAATACATAAGGGGGATATGATCTCCATGTATAATACATAAGGGGGATATGATCTCCATGTATAATACATAAGGGGGGATATGATCTCCATGTATAATACATAAGGGGGGATATGATCTCCATGTATAATACATAAGGGGGGGATATGATCTCCATGTATAATACATAAGGGGGGATATGATCTCCATGTATAATACATAAGGGGGGATATGATCTCCATGTATAATACATAAGGGGGATATGATCTCCATGTATAAATACATCAGTGGTTCATATAGTGAACTCGGTGTAGAATCATTCCCCTGAGGTCATCACAGAGGACAAGGGGGTGCTCTATACATCTGGAGGAAAAGAAATGTAATCTCCAAACACGGAAAGGTTTCTTCACAGTAAGAGCTGTGAAAATGTGGAATAGACTCCCTCAAGAGTTGGTTGTGGCCAGCTCAGTGGATTGCTGTAGGAAAGTCCTGGATTCTTTCTTGGATATATAACTGGATATAACATTTATAGGCAAAGTTGATCCAGGGAATATCCGATTGCCTCTCGTGGGATCAGGAAGGATTTTTTTCCCCTGCAGGAGCCAATTGGATCGTGCTTTGCTGGGTTTTTTGCCTTCCGCTGGATCAACTGTGGGTATAGCAATGTAACTTTTTTTTTTTGGTTGAACTGGATGGACTTTTGTCTTTTTTCAGCCACACTAACTATGTAAGATTGAACTAAAAAAAACACAAGCAGAAAACATGCGATTTGGTTCACCACCATGTTTTTTTTTTTATTTGGACATTTTTGTCATATCACTTATCTGAAGAGATCAATGTTTAATTGAACACCTTCCACGGCAGGGCTTAAGAAGTTAATAAATAACAGCTAGATCACAAGTTTCAATTCACGCTTAGAGATTCAGCAGCAAGAATAATTCAATCTACATTAAACAAACTAAAAGAGTATCACTTAGCTCATCCTAATAAAGTCGTAATTCTCCCGGAGATGGATACTGAACTTCATGTCCCAGGCTTCACTTTCAAAATTTTATTCAATTTAGTAAGTAAAGGACAGTCCCTGTTTCATCAACAGCTTTCCGTAACAGTCTGGGCACATGAAGAGGGCGAATCGTATGACCTAGATACAAATGGCCTTTAACAGGACAAAAACACCACTGTGTTTCCTCAATGTCAAGATTATAAATTCACTGGAGATCTTTTTATCAATGCGCCCATGTCCTTCTTCGGCAAAGGACGTTCTGTACCATCCATCAAAGACACTCAAGTGTTATGTATTCTGACATATCTCAGTTATTGCAGAGCAACGTAATTAGACCAAAAGCAATCCATGTGTCTTTATGGCCACAGTCCAAGATAACAGTTTTTTTTCCACCCCCCCCTTACATTTTAATTCATATCACGCTACGATTTTGGCAGCATTCAAAGCACTTTTGTCATCTGCCATAGTCAACGGTTGATGTACCAATGTAAACATAATTTTCATTTTTGACAGAATACTTGAATAAAACATGTTAGAACGACGTAAGAAAAGATGGTGATTCTCCTTACGTACAAAGACCATAAAGTTGCAGTAAAGTCTATACAAGGAGGAGAGTCAAACCAATGGAGTTGTCATGTCGTCTAAGTTCTTATTTATAGACCACCATTATTTCTGCATGGAATGGCACTTTGGGTTTATTTGATTTTATTAAAATCTACGTGTAAGTGTTCCCATTAAGACTGGAAAAGTTCCATTGCCCTGATTTAATTCTTCATAATATTTCTGGTCTGGACTTCTCTTATTTTAATCTCCCCCTTATATCATCAAAATATTAGCTTGGCTTAGCTTTGAGAAGTGTCTTTTTTGCTTATGTGTAGCATTACAGTTTCTCCAAGTGTTCCATAGCTTAGGGTTCTTGTTGAAACTTCTGTTTTGAAGCTGGGTTGCCCATTGTCTGCAGAGCGTTGAACTTCAGTACAGAAAGAAGGCTTGATGTTAAATGTTGGCCGACCAGCTGGTGAAGAACTGGCACTTGCTCCAGTACTGCTGGTTGGGTTCATATGGTAAGAAACATTTGAGGATCCCATCATATTCATTCTACTCATTCTTGAGCCAGTTGTGAACATGCTTCCAATTCCTTCTTTCAAGTTGCTGAAAAAACTTTGCCTTTGTTTCGGTACAACAGGCCTACCTACATTCAGCAACAAAGGCTTACCAACAGTTGGCTCATTGATTTCAGCTTGCAGGACTGATATCTCGCATGGCGTGTCCTCCTTGATGTTTGTAACATTTTCACCACATCCGTAAGTCTCTCCTTGACCCGGAACGTAATCCTCAAGATCTTCTAAAGTTAGAATTTTACCATCACGAGTAAGAATTTTTTTATCTCGGCTTTTTAGCTCGTCGTTATCTTGCTCTTCAGGTTCTTCAATGATGATGTCTTCAACTTCCAGTGCTTCAAGAGCTTCCTGTTCTATGTCTTTTATAGTACCAAAATTCACAGGTGAGGTTATTGTTTCATCCTTTTCAAAGATTTGAAATTCCGCACATTCTCTTTTAGCTGTTGGAAGTACTGACTCTTGTTGGACTGTGCTGTCTAAAGTTTCATGATCTTCCTCTTCTGCTGCATGTTGTGAACTTAGATCTTCTTCGACCTCGGTCTCTGTTTCTTCAGCAATGTCATATTCCATTGCTGGGATATCAACCTCGGAAAAGCTGCAAGATGAAAGGGAAGCCTCGGCCTCTTCCACAAGTTTATTATTGGAGTTATTTGTGTTTGGGTCATCGCCAGGGAAACCCCTTGATCGAGAGCCATACTGCGTATATTTCTTTGACCCCCTTTCATCTTTCTCTGGCTTTGCTGGTGAAGTTCCTCTCTTTCGGGTTGGCTTGGGAGACTTTTTCACTTGGAATTCAATAATTTCTTCAACCTCAACCCATCTGGATGATTGCTCTGCTAATCTGGCAGTTGCTCCTCGGTCATCTTCTGGTTCTGTTATGAAGAGAGTTGGGACCACCGTCTTTCGGGTTTCTGCCTCGGATCTGTAGATGGATGTCTTGCCTCTTGCAAAAGAGAAGGGCTCTGGTGTAGAGGCCTCTGACCTGGGGGTTCTTGCTGGAGACTGACCAGAGATGCGGCGTGAAGGAGAGATACCTGGAGACATCCTTCTCCTCATCCTTGGACTTTTCACCACCGTTGTTATAGTTTCCTCTCTATTAACGACGTAAATGTGTGAATTAATATAGACACACAGACAGTGCTTGCAGTGACACAAGCCAAGTTAGTTGGGTGAGCTTCCTTCTCTGTGCCATGCTGACCCATGCACAAACAGGTTACGAGTAGGTTAATTTCAAACTTTTAATTGCGTTGAGAGACAGGTTTTCGTGACTGATTAGTAAATCTGATCCTTTTATTTTGTGTTGTATCCTCATAATCAGGGGTGGACTGACAACTCATGGGGCCCCCGGGCAACAGGGGATCATGGGGCCCATGTGACCTTGCCCACACTCAAAAAAAGCCTATAAAAAGCCCCCTACTGACCCTGGGCCCTCGGGCAGTGCCCGAGTTCTCGAATGGTCAGTCCGCCCTTGCTCATAATGTTAGCTTCCTATATCTCTAGATGTTCTGGCTGCATTGAAAAGAAGTTTTTACAGAGGGTTTACTTTACCCTAGGTTCACATCTGTGCGGGTGGTGCCGCTGCGGATCCGCACGAAAATCCGTGCAGCCGCCCCACCCGCACAGAGAATTGCGGACCTGCGGGCGGGTGCCATTGGTTCTAATGGCACGCCGCCTACACTGGGAAACGCAACCGTACTGGGAACCAAGGTTCCCATGTGGGCTGCCTTTTCCAAAGAAGTGCAGGAACTTCTTACCCTGCGTGTCACGGGGCACGGGAGTCCACTCAAACGTCCCGTGTGCGTGAGGGCTAATTATTATGCGCACCTTGATATAGGAGGGTGTTGGTCTCCTTAGACCACACCCTCCCTCATTACACAAATACACATCACCTGATCTGCTTACATCCAATAAGCATTCAAGTTTCTACAGCTTGGAGGTGGACAACATGCAGAAAAATGAGGATTTGGTCATAATACGCTCATGCCTAATAATTGTGCACACGGTATGTATTCATTTTTATATTTATGATTTTTTACTGTTTATGATATAAATAGTCCTGATGAAGAGGAGTGTGTTTGGCCCCAGAAACACGTTGGCTTTCTTTTTTTTTAAACTCTTCCAGCCCGGCCAATGGATGAATGGCAGCCGGCAAAAACCCTCACCTCTCTGGGTGGACGCCATATGGCGTCTTTTCGGGCATGCGCAGTTTGCGCGCCTGCAGAGCCGCTCAGCGGCGCGATCTGTCACTGGCCGTGTACCTCGGACACGGCCGATGACAGATCTGAGTACCGGCCCCCGTTGCCGGTACCATGTGACCTGCTGGGACCAATCACAGCAGGTCACATGACAGTTGTATACAATGGATGGCTTCATTCATGCCATCCATTGTATACTAGTGTCTAGCTGTGAATGGTCACAGAGATCACATGCACAAGCTGGGCCAATCACAGCCCAGCTGTGTCATGTGATTAGCCATGGCCAAATCACAGCTAAGCACAAAAAAAAAAAAACCCTGAATGAATCGATGTCATTCAGGTAAATGCTTGCTTATAGCAAAGTAATTCTTTGCTATAAGCAAATTGTGTAAAAAAAAAATAAAAATATTGATCACTTCCCCAGAGTAGTACAATAATACTATGGTAACATTGTACTACTTTGGTCATAGTGAAATATGAAAAAAAAATCTTAAAAAAAGAAAAAAATTTAATAAAAAATTAAAAATAATAAAATAAATTAAAAAAAAATTAAAAAAATTATAATTTTTTTTTCATACTGTCACCAGTCAGTGTCCCTGAAAAAAAGTTAGTGTGGGGGTTTCCCTCAAAATCTATACCAGACCCGAAGGGCTTGGTATGGATCGGGGGGGAACCTCAAGCGGTTTTTTTTAAATTTTTAAATTGCCAGCGGGGAACCCCACTGATAGCTGAAAGAATAAAGAATGTGTTTAGTAGCTATGCGGTAAGATACCGCTTACTGAATTGTCCCCTCGTTATGTTCGAATGTTCGACCGCGAACTGAACAGGGGGGTTTCCGGCCCATCACTAAAAATAACCTGATAATATTTGCTAACCTCACCTACACTATCCAAAACTAAGCCCCTGTTCACACCGGGTGCGACTTGTCGTGCGACTTGTCATGAGACTTGACAGATCAAAGTCACATGACAGGTCGCACCCTATTTGCTGCTATGGAACCATTCAGTGGTGCAACTTGAGTCGAGGCGACTTTGAAAAAGGTTTCTGCACTATTTTTGTGCGATTTCATTGCATTGACATCTGTGTATGAAGTCGCACGGATGTCGGCAAGTCAGTGGCGTCCCGAGGCAGGTGAGGGGGGGTGTGGCCCACACCGGGTGACACCGACCGCACGAGGTGACACTGGACCTGCTCCACGAATCGGTAAGTTGTAAAGCAAGCAGACGATCCACACAGGATAGATCCGATCCATTATGCTCAATCCGCAGATCCAATCCATCCTGCGGGATCGTCAGCTTGCTTTACAACTTACCTTTTCGTGGAGCGGGTCTGGTGTCTCCCCATATAGGTTGCATGCCGACGATCCCCACAGGATGGATGGGATCTGCGGATTGGGGAGCATAATGGATCAGAGTCCGATCCATTATACTCAATCCGCAGATCTGATCCATCCTGCGGGATCGTCAGCTTGCTTGACAACTTACCTTTTGTTGGAGCAGGTCTGGGACAACTGCGCATGTCCCGGTTTCAGGCACGATCAATCAATGATTGCAGTAGTTCTATCATCGATTGATCGTGCCTGAAACTAGGACATGTGCAGTTGCTTCAGGGGTTACATATCTACATGGGAGACACATCTTGCCCATACACCGGTGTCACCCCGCAGGATCGTCCGCATGCAACCTACACGGGGTGACACTGGACCTGCTCCAAGAAAAGGTAAGTTGTAAAGAAAGCCGACAATCCGTCGGATCGTCGGCTTGCTTTACAACTTACCTTTTTGTGGAGCAGGTCAGGTGTCACCCTGTGTGGTCGGTGTCACCCGGTGCGGACCACACCCCCCGCACCTGCCTCGAGACGCCACTGCCCCCAGTTCCCGCTGACAAAAAGCCTTGGCTGTAGGTATGCAAAGCTTGTACTGTATATATATATATATATATATATATATATATATATATATATATGAAAAAAAAAACCGCAATGATAAAGGATTCCCAGAGCACTATGGGTTAGCTAAATAAACAGCCCAGCAGTAATCATCTTTCAGGAAGATCTCAATGAATAAGGGTTGAGTCATGTTTGGGACTTGTTCACTTGTGTGTGTAAATTTCCACTTGAGCTACTGAGCCTTATACCCAACATATTTTTTTCAGCATCAAGTAAAGGGAGCTTGAAAAACAAGTAAAAGGTGCCAAGAGCTCCACCTGCTGTCTTAATAGGAGAATACAAATTATTACTCTGTGATCATTCATGTTTACCTGACAAAAAAAAAAAAAAAAGACAACCTGACTAAATTCTACCATAAACACAAAAATCATGTACAAAAAAGGGAATATATAGCTATATTTTAATCTTCTTTATTTTGGGTGTTCACGATGAAAAACAAATGTTTTGAAATATGTTTTTTATTTAAATTTTAAGTAGGTAACTATGATAAAATTATACAAGTAAATTTTTCAAAAATGCCATTTGCATCTAATGGCAAGTTGAAGGCAAGAACGGAAGATCTCTGAAGACTTCAATAACAGCTGTTGTGCCAAAAATAGAGCAAATTGATTCTGAGGAGAGATATATCCCCCGTCCTCCTCTATGGGACCATCTTACTTAGTCACGTTACACAGTCTGCCAACAAGCATGCAGGCAATGATGGCCTTTCGTATGAGAAAGCCTAACATGCTAAGTCAACTGAGGGGCATGGATAACACCCCCCCCCCCCCCCCCATACACACAATAAATGTTTATTTCTAAAATTTAGATATTTTAAAAATTTAGATTTTTGCACAAATAACTTAAAAATTATCAACGCAACTCTCTTGCCTGAAAAAAAAAGGAAGAGGAACTGCATCACAGATCGAGGGTGTGTCAAATTCTGAGGATTCCCCTCATAGAACTTGTGAGCAGGGCTTTTTTTCACTGAATGTATGTAATGGCAAGGGGTGCTGGAGGATCCACTGATGTTGGCTGTGGGGGGGTCTATTGTTGAAGGAGGGGTCTATTGTTTTGGGGGGTGATATGTTGGTTGGAGGGATCTATTGTCGCTGGCTGTTGGAGGGTCTATTAATGCTGGCTGCTGGGGGATCTATTGTTGTTGGTAGGGGTCTATTGCTCCTGCAGTGGATCTATTGTTGCTAGAGGGTATATCGTTGCAGGGGGTCTATTTTAGCTGGGGAGACTTATTGATGCTGGGGGAGGGGGCTATTGTTGCTGGCTTCAGGGAATCTGTTTTACTGTTTTTCTTATTATCAAATTCCATACAAACTGTGTAGCACAAAATGATACTTGGTTATATTGTTTCTAAAAGGATCAGCACTGGGATGGGTAGGGGGTGGAACCAAGGGAGAGTCCTCAGAGGTGGGTAGGGGGTGGAACCAAGGGAGAGTCCTCAGAGGTGGGTAGGGGGTGGAACCAAGCAATGGTGCTTGAAAGTGGGTAGGGGGTGGAACCAAGGGATGATGCTCGAAGGTGGTTAGGGGGTTGGAACCAAGGGACGGTGCTTGGAGGTGGGTAGGAGTGGAACCAAGGGAGAATCCTCAGAGGTGGGTAGGGGGGTGGAATCAAGGGATGATGCTCGGAGGTGGGTAGGAGGTGGAACCAAAGGACGGTGCTTGGAGGTGGGTATGGGTGGAACCAAGGGAGAATCCTCAGAGGTGGGTAGGGAGTGTAACCAAGCAATGGTGCTTGGAGGTGAATAGGGGGTGGAACCAAGGGACGATGCTTGGAGGTGGGTAGCGGTGGAACCAAGGGAGAATCCTCAGAGGTGGGTAGGGGGTGGAACCAAGGGATGATGCTCGGAGGTGGGTAGGCGGTGGAACCAAGGGACAGTGCTTGGAGGTGGGTAGGGGTGGAACCAAGGGAGAATCCTCAGAGGTGGGTAGGGGGGTGGAACCAAGGGATGATGCTCGGAGGTGGGTAGGAGGTGGAACAAAGGGACGGTGCTTGGAGGTGGGTATGGGTGGAACCAAGGGAGAATCCTCAGAGGTGGGTAGGGAGTGTAACCAAGCAATGGTGCATGGAGGTGAATAGAGCGTGGAACCAAGGGACGGTGCTTGGAGGTGGGTTGCGGTGGAACCAAGGGAGAATCCTCAGAGGTGGGTAGGGGGTGGAACCAAGGGATGATGCTCGGAGGTGGGTAGGGGGTGGAACCAAGGGACAGTGCTTGGAGGTGGGTAGAGGTGGAACCAAGGGAGAATCCTCAGAGGTGGGTAGGGGTGTGGAACCAAGGGATGATGCTCGGAGGTGGGTAGGAGGTGGAACAAAGGGACGGTGCTTGGAGGTGGGTATGGGTGGAACCAAGGGAGAATCCTCAGAGGTGGGTAGGGAGTGTAACCAAGCAATGGTGCATGGAGGTGAATAGAGCGTGGAACCAAGGGACGGTGCTTGGAGGTGGGTAGCGGTGGAACCAAGGGATGATGCTCGGAGGTGGGTAGGGGGTGGAACCAAGGAACAGTGCTTGGAGGTGGGTATGGATGGAACCAAGGGAGAATCCTCAGAGGTGGGTAGGGGGTGTAACCAAGCAATGGTGCTTGGAGGTGAATAGGGGGTGGAACCAAGGGACGGTGCTTGGAGGTGGGTAGGGTGTGGAACCAAGAGACAGTGCTCAGAGGTGGGTAGGGGGTGGAACCAACAAACGGTGCTTGGGGGTGGGAAGAGGGTAGAACCAAGGAAAGATGCTTGGAGTTGGGTAGGGGGTAGAACCAAGGGAGATCTACTGTATTGGTGCTGGTGGAGATCTGTTGTTGTTGGGGGTGTTTTGTTGCAGGGGTCCTATTGTTGCTGGGGGTGATCTATTGTTACTGGGGGCATTTTGTATTTGGATGGGATATATTTTATTGCTTTTCTTGTTGTTAACAAAGTCCATACAAATTACTTAGCGCCACAAAGTGATACTTGATTCTGTATTCTCTGAAAGGAGCGGTAGTGGGAGGTGGGTAGGGTTGGAATCAAGGAATGGTGCTCGGAGGTGGGTAGGGTTGGAACCAAGGAATGGTGCTCGGAGGTGGGTAGGGTTGGAACCAAGGAATGGTGCTCGGAGGTGGGTAGGGTTGGAACCAAGGAATGGTGCTCGGAGGTGGGTAGGGTTGGAACCAAGGAATGGTGCTTTGAGGTGGGTAGAGGTTGAAACCAAGGGATGGTGCTTAGAGGTGGGTGGGGGGTGGAACTAAGGAATGGTGCTTGGAGGCGGGTAGCAGGTGGAGACAAGGGGTGGCTTTCAAGAGAGCAGTACCTGCACCTATTGCTTATAAGTAATTTCTTTCTTTCTTTTTTTCTTTCATTTCTTTTTTATTGGTTATAAGTATTGATAGTCTTGTTTTGCAGGGGGTACTTTTTTCAGAAGACAGTTAAAAAAAAAAAGTCAAAAGAAAACAAATGCCCACCGTTGTATTTTACAGGATAAAGTAAGCCCTCTGTATGTTGGAAATTTAAAAGTTTGTTGACTTTTGACTGCACATGCTGAAGCAAAGAGAGCTAAAGGCGCCTTGAGCCCATTGTCACCATGTTCAATACAGCACATATGATGGCCACACCAGTTAGAAAGGAGCTAATTAGGAAAACCATGCAAAGGGGGACAGACAAGACGGGCACACTCGGACAGACAGACAAGAATAGCGGCACTTACATGATAACCGTTTTCTTGGGCGCTTTAGTCTCTTGTTCAGTGACTACAAAGGAAACAGTATGGAGAGCAGGGGTTAGAGATCGCCACAAGCTGATATGATCGTCTTAATTGTGTTAAGTTCATTAAGAGGAAATCTGGATAGACAAAGAAAGCACACACACGACCAGCCCAGGACCTAAGAAGATATCATCCTCATATCTGAATTCAACAGTGTGCAAGAAGGTTTCCCAGTTGCTTGTGTGATCTAACACCGTTCCAACAGCTCAGTCTTCACCACTCAACCATTTATTACATCTCATTAGACTGTATTCAGTGGCCATACTTCCACTAAGAAATCTGGAACTTTTATTCCATCACTCCCCACAACTGTTGGCCCTCTATTCTATACCTCCTTGGAAATGCGTTGAAGGCTTGATCTAACCAAAAGCACTAATTTGGCTATAACTTGGGTCTGTTGGGGAAGGCTTCCTTGAGCTCCTGGGCAAACCAGTTGCAAACTTCTTGTCTTTCTATTCCCTGCTGTGAAGGTTTGGATATGACCAACCACCTTGGCACATTCTCAACAAAAAGAGCGGTAACTCAAGTTCTAGCAATGGTAAGTCGGGTGCATAATAACATTTTTTTTTAGCCACTTAACCATTTATTCTTATTCATCTCGTTATACCATATTCGGGAATCATGCTTACACTAAGGCTTTATGACTTTATGAATTCTGGAACTTTTATTCCATCACTACCTACAACTCCTTGTCCTCTACTCTGTACCTTCTTGGGAACTTGTTGAAGGCTTGATCTAATCAAAAGTGCTAATTCAGGTATAACTGAGGTCTCTTGGAAAAGGCTTCCTTGGGCTCCTGGGTAAACTAGTTGCCAACTTCCTGTCTCAATTTCCCATGCTGTGGAAGTTTGGAATTGCTCAACCACCTTGGTGTGTTCCCAACAAAAAGAGTGGGAACTCAAGTTCTAGCAATGGTAAGTGCGTAGACCTCGTAAAAAAGCCCAGGACCTACGAAGGTACCATTCTCATATCCAAATATAACAATGTACAAGGAGGCTTCCCAGCGTTGACTTGCTTGTGTGGTCTTAAGCTGCTTCAACACCACAGTTTTCACCACTTGGCCATGTATTGCATCTTATGAGAGCATATTCAGTAGCCATACTTCCACTAAGGCTTTAAGACTTTACGAAATCTGGGTCATTTATTCCATCACTCCCTAGTCCTCAACTCTGTACCTCCTTGGAAACTTCCTGAAGGCTTGGTCTAAACAAAAGTCCTGTTTGGCAAAGCTTTCTTGGTCTCCTGGGAAAGCCAGTTGAAAACTTCCTGTTTTAATTTCCCCTGTTGTCGAAGTTTGGAGATGCTCAACCACCTTGGTGTGTTACCAGCATAAAAAAAAGTGGGAACCCAGGTCTGGTATTGGTACGTGTGTAGACATGTGAACAATTTCACCACCAAACTTACCAAAACGTAGCAGAAACTGATGGGTGGTTTAATGTCCAACCTTCTACTAAAGACCCCCAAACAGTGGTACTTGATTGTGAGAGCTTTTAATTTTTTTATTATGTTACTGGTATTCACTTGAAAATTTGAGCAGCACCCTGATTGTCCACTAAGTCGGGTGCACAATAATGTTTTTTTTTTTTTTTTTTTTACCACTTAACCATTTATTCGTATTCATCTCATTATACCATATTCAGTAGCCATGCTTTCACTAAGGTTTTATGACTTTATGAAATCTGGAACTTTTATTCCATCACTACCTACAACTCCTTGTCCTCTACTCTGTACTTTCTTGGGAACTTATTGAAGGCATGGTCTAATCAAAAGCGCTAATCGGGTATAACTGAGGTCTCTTGGAGAAGGCTTCCTTGGGCTCCTGGGTAAACTAGTTGCCAACTTCCTGTCTCAATTTCCCATGCTGTGGAAGTTTGGAATTGCTCAACCACCTTGGTGTGTTCCCAACAAAAAGAGTGGGAACTCAAGTTCTAGCAATGGTAAGTGCGTAGACCTCGTAAAAAAGCCCAGGACCTACGAAGGTACCATTCTCATATCCAAATATAACAATGTACAAGGAGGCTTCCCAGCGTTGACTTGCTTGTGTGGTCTTAAGCTGCTTCAACACCACAGTTTTCACCACTTGGCCATGTATTGCATCTTATGAGAGCATATTCAGTAGCCATACTTCCACTAAGGCTTTAAGACTTTACGAAATCTGGGTCATTTATTCCATCACTCCCTAGTCCTCAACTCTGTACCTTCTTGGAAACTTCCTGAAGGCTTGGTCTAAACAAAAGTCCTGTTTGGCAAAGCTTTCTTGGTCTCCTGGGAAAGCCAGTTGAAAACTTCCTGTTTTAATTTCCCCTGTTGTCGAAGTTTGGAGATGCTCAACCACCTTGGTGTGTTACCAGCATAAAAAAAAGTGGGAACCCAGGTCTGGTATTGGTACGTGTGTAGACATGTGAACAATTTCACCACCAAACTTACCAAAACGTAGCAGAAACTGATGGGTGGTTTAATGTCCAACCTTCTACTAAAGACCCCCAAACAGTGGTACTTGATTGTGAGAGCTTTTAATTTTTTTATTATGTTACTGGTATTCACTTGAAAATTTGAGCAGCACCCTGATTGTCCACTAAGTCGGGTGCACAATAATGTTTTTTTTTTGTTTGTTTTTTTACCACTTAACCATTTATTCGTATTCATCTCATTATACCATATTCAGTAGCCATGCTTTCACTAAGGTTTTATGACTTTATGAAATCTGGAACTTTTATTCCATCACTACCTACAACTCCTTGTCCTCTACTCTGTACTTTCTTGGGAACTTATTGAAGGCATGGTCTAATCAAAAGCGCTAATCGGGTATAACTGAGGTCTCTTGGAGAAGGCTTCCTTGGGCTCCTGGGTAAACTAGTTGGCAACTTCCTGTCTCAGTTTCCCATGCTGTGGAAGTTTGGAATTGCTCAACCACCTTGGTGTGTTCCCAGCATAAAGGTTCTAGCAATAGTAAGTGCGTAGACATGGAAACAAAATATTTCACCACCAAATGTACCAAGAAACTGATGGGTGATTTCACCTTCCACCCTCTACCAACGACTCAAAAAACAGTAGTTCTAGATTAAGTGAGTTTTTAATTTTTGAATATGGTCGTGGTATTTGTTGGAAAATTTCAGCAGCAGGATGGAGCTGAATGGCTACCAGTCAGGCCTGACTCATTGAATACAGTAGTCTCCAAGGGGGGACTGGCCATTTGGAAACTCGGGCACTGCCCGAGGACCTGGGGTCAGTAGGGGGCTTCATGAGATGCCCTATTCTGTTCTGTTTTACTCTATTCTTTTTTCTATTCTATTCTTTTATTCTCTTTTCTATTCTGTTCTGTTTTTACTCTATTCTTTTTTTTCTATTCTTTTCTTTTATTCTCTTTTCTATTCTGTTCTGTTTTTACTCTATTCTTTTTTCTATTCTATTCTTTTATTCTCTTTTCTATTCTGTTCTGTTTTTACTCTATTCTTTTTTTTCTATTCTTTTCTTTTATTCTCTTTTATATTCTGTTCTGTTTTACTCTACTCTTTTCTATTCTTTTATTCTCTTTTATATTCTGTTCTGTTTTACTCTATTCTTTTCTTCTCTTTTATATTCTGTTTTACTCTATTCTTTTCTATTCTATTCTTTTATTCTCTTTCATATTCTGTTCTGTTTTAATCTATTCTTTTCTAATTTTCTAATTTTCTTTTCTTGATTCTAATTCGATTCGAATTCCGTACAAAATGTTTTTCCGTTATTTTGGATTAGTTTAAATTCGTTACTATTGTAACAAATCAAAATGAACGGCACATGTCTAGATATTTCCTTATCTCGGAGTCCATCTTTAAAGTGTATGTAAACTCTTAACAATGAAACTTCCCTTGTTCGGTGCCTTTCAGAATGTTAATTCTACCAATACATTTGTTTCGCTGTCTGCAGGGGCGGACTGACCATTTGAGCACTCGGGCATTGCCCGAGGGCCTGGGGTCAGTAGAGGGCCCCATTTAATGCCCTGGTACTTTTTATAGGCTTTTTTGGGTGTACTTTGAGTGTGGGCAAGGAAACAGGGGCCCCATGATCCCCTATTGCCCAGGGGCCCCATGAGTTGTCAGTCCGCCCCTGGTTGTCTGTGTTCAATAGGTAAAATAAAATACTTATTGATCCTGCCAGAAACCCAGTCCTGTCCTGTGATATCCCGAGCACAACACCTATCCCCTATGTGATAGATATGAGGGGAGGCGTTCTGAAGTCCTAACACACTTCCTTTCCTTAGGTGACTACTCTGCTCTTCAATGGATGCAGTACGTGTTGTCACCCTAGGACAGGAAGTGTGTCACTAGCCGCATCAACAAGTGAAAATAATTATTTATTTATTTCAGGTACTTATATACGCCGTCAATTTACGCAGCACTGTACATATATATTGTACATTCACATCAGTCCCGAACCCTCAAGGGGTGTACAATCTAAGGTCCCTAACTCACATTCATACATACACATACTAGGGACAATTTAGACAGGATCCAATTCACCTACCAGCATGTCTTTGGAGTGTGGGAGGAAACCGGAGTACCCGGAGGAAACCCACGCAGGTACAGGAAGAACATGCAAACTCCAGGCAGGTGGTGCCGTGGCTGGGATTTGAAATGACGACCCGAGTACTGCCAGGCGGAAGTGTTAACCACTTAGCCACTGTGCTGACCAGTGAAAATAATGGGACAAAGGAGAAAACTAATGCAGCCACCACATCTACTGTAGGGTCTGGTAAGCATGAATATATTGATCGGTTGTTGCTGTAGATCAGCACTACCCCTGCTGGCTGCACTGCCTTCAGAAATGAATATCCATTTTATGTTGATATGTTCAGCTTAGAGCAGCGCCATCTTTCAAAGACGGGAAGTGAGAATTTCCAATCCCGCAAAAAGCGATCCTTAATCAGCGAGTGTATTTATTACTGTGAAATCAGACGTTAGAAACGAGGAGCTAGAAGAAGCTGCTACTGAAATTGAAATGTGAATACATAGACAGTGTGTACGCCATCCTACAGAAGCACAATTATAGACACACACATTTCGTATATTATGTGGCGTTCAATCACAGCTAATGTTTAAATGATTATAGTTTGCCTTCCATGGTCCCTCCTTTCCCTCCTCATCAGCATGCTAATGACACGTTGACTTTCCATTTTCACTACAGGCCTTTATTTAGACCCAATGATGTTATCACTGGGTCTCTGTGCTTTTCTGTGCAATGCAAGCAGATCATGGTTGGTGGGCAGGGCTGCACACAGCTTACTGAAAACAACATACTGAGCCATCATGATTGAGAGGACTGAAATCCAATGAGTTAAAGGGGTGGGCCAAGGACAGTCAGGCTAGGTTAACCACTTCCAGTCCGAACACTTTCCCCTCCTTCCAGTCCAGACACTTTCCCCCCCTTCCAGTCCGGACACTTTCACCCCCCTTCCAGTCCGGACACTTTCACCCCCTTCCAGTCCGGACACTTCCCCCCCTTCCAGTCCGGACACTTTCACCCCCTTCCAGTCCGGACACTTTCCCCCCCTTCCAGTCCGGACACTTTCACCCCCCTTCCAGTCCGGACACTTTCACCCCCTTCCAGTCCGGACACTTCCCCCCCTTCCAGTCCGGACACTTTCACCCCCTTCCAGTCCAGACACTTTCCCCCTCTTCCAGTCCGGACACTTTCACCCCCTTCCAGTCCGGACACTTTCCCCCCCCTTCCAGTCCGGACACTTTCACCCCCTTCCAGTCCGGACACTTTCCCCCCTTCCAGTCCGGACACTTTCACCCCCTTCCAGTCCGGACACTTTCACCCCCTTCCAGTCCGGACACTTTCCCCCCTTCCAGTCTGGACACTTTCCCCCCTTCCAGTCTGGACACTTTCCCCCCCTTCCAGTCCAGACATTTTCACGCCCTCCCAGTCCGGACACTTTCCCCCCTTCCAGTCCGGACACTTTCACCCTCTTCCAGTCCGGACACTTTCCCCCCCTCCCAGTCCGAACACTTTCCCCCCCTCCCAGTCCGGACACTTTCACCCTCTTCCAGTCCGGACACTTTCCCCCCCTCCCAGTCCGGACACTTTCCCCCCCTTCCAGTCCGGACACTTTCACCCTCTTCCAGTCCGGACACTTTCCCCCCCTCCCAGTCCGGACACTTTCCCCCCCTTCCAGTCCGGACACTTTCACCCTCTTCCAGTCCGGACACTTTCCCCCCCTCCCAGACCGAACACTTCCCCCCCCCCCCCCCCTCCCAGTCCAGGCCAATTTTCAGCTTTCAGCGCTATCACACTTTGAATGACAATTGCGCGGTCATGCAACACTGTACCCATATGAATTTTTTAGCATTTTTTTAGACAGATAAAACTTTATTTTGGTGGTATTTATTCACAACTGGGATTTTTTTTTAAAATGCTATGTAAATGAAAGTCCAAAAATTTTGAAAAAAGCATTTTTCTTATAAAATTTGGCAAATAAATATTATTTCATCATAAATCTTGGCCACAATTTATTCTTTATATCTTTTTAGTAAAAAAAAAAATAACCATAAATAAGTTTATAACCAAAAATTATAATTTTTAAACATTTTTTGTTTACATTTTTATTTTTTTTTCATATTATTATTTATTTATTTTTTATACATACTGTCACCCTAGCAGTGCAGTGTCACCATGGTGACACTGTACTACTTGTGGGGGGTGATTAAGATTTTTTTTTCATATACACTGATTGCTTTTACACCCATAAAGGCTGTAAAAGCAATCATTTCTCCTTCTCTCTGGCTGCATTCTTGCAGCCATGAGATTGGTTGGTTGATTGGTCACAGCATGGTGCAAAGCTGTTGTGAATAGCCCTGTACTATGTGATCTCTGTGATCATTCACAGATTTCACATGTAGTAAGCAATGATGTCAGAAGTGACATCATTGCTTACTACTCTGCATGTGATCAGTGATTGGCCAATCAGTGATCACATGACTGGGACCTCACACAGAGGTCCCGTTCGACGATCGGTGTTCCACTGTGTCCAGAGGACACAGCGGGCATCGGATTGCGGTGCTGCGCGCTCCCAGGGAGTGCGCACAAGCAGGGGGCGGGGAGGCCATTTATAAACGGCCACCTGACCCTGCACTGCCACCGTTCGGCCGTTTATATACAACGGCCGGACGGGAAGTGGTTAAGAAGGAAAACATCTCACGGGTGGGAACCCATTCCTATTTTTTTTTTCTCCACAAATTTCTTTTTAGTTTTTTTTTTTTTAGAGAAGCTATCTTTTTGTCCATCCAGGGCACAGCGACAGGTTCTCTTTAACTCCAAACTCCCCATCACCATCCCCACCTGATGATTTGTGATGGGCCATACACCCCCCTTGCTCGGTTCGTGGTTGAACATTCAATCCTAATGAAAGTTCAATGGCAAACATCAAACCAGCACAATTCACTAGGTATCTTACCGCATCCGAGCGCACAGCTACTAAAATCCGGCGTGAGTTCAGTTGTTAGGTCACGCGGTCTTTTAGTAGTGAAAACATTCTTTCATTTTTCAGCTGTCGGTGAGGCTCCCTGTTGACAGCTGAATGTAAAAAGAATTGGCGGCAACTAAAAAAAATAAAAAATAAATGGCGTGGGATCCCTCCCCATCCATACCAAGCCCTTCAGGTCTGATATGAATTTTGAGGGGAACCCCCACGTCAAAATTACAAAAAAAATGGCGTGGGAGTCCCCCGAAATCTATACCAGATCCTTATCCGAGCATGCAGCCCAGCAGGTGAGGTAAGTGGGCTGACAAATGAGCCCCCCCCAAACCAAACCAGGCCACATGCACTCAACATGGGGGGGGGGTGCTTTGGGGCAGTGGGGCTCCCCCCCAAAGCACTTTGTCCCTATGTTGACAAGGGCCTCTTCCACACAACCGTGGCCGGTGGTTGTGGGGATCTGCGGGCAGAGGGCTTATCGAAATCTGGAAGCCCCCTTTAACAAGGGGGCCCCCAGATCCTGGCCCCCCCTATGTGAATGAGTATGGGGTACCTTGTTGACAGCTGAATGTAAAAAGAATTGCCGGAAACTAAACAAATAACAAAGAAATGGCGTGGGGTCCCTCCCATCCATACCAAGTCCTTCGGGTCTGATATGGATTTTTAGGGGAACCCCCAAGCCAACATTTAAATCCCCCAAAATCTATACCAGATCCTTATCCAAGCATGCAGCCCAGCAAGTCAGGTAAGTGGGGGGGCAAGTGAGTCCCCTCCACCCCGAACCAAACCAGGCCACATGCACTCAACATGGGGGGGTGCTTTGGGTCATTGGGGCTCCCCCCAAAAGCACTTTGTCCCTATGTTGATGGGGACAAGGGCCTCTTCCCCACTGCCATGGCGGGTGGTTGTGGGGAACTGCGGGCAGAGGGCTTATCGGAATCTGATCCCGCCCCCCCATGTGAATGAGTATGGGGTACACGGTACCACTACCCATTCACAAAAGAAAAAAACTGTAGTATAAAAGATGACAGGAGACAGTCTTTGACAAGTCCTATTAAAAAGAAAAATAAAAAAAGTCCCCCGACAGCCCTTGGGAAATACCCAATGCTTCTTCGTATAGGACAGCATGTGACACCAGGATGCAGTGCTCAGACATGAGCAAGCCAATGCCAGGCACTACCACCCCTATGGGAAGGAAGAAGTAATTGCCCATATGTTAGCTTTGGCGCCATCCAACATGGAGCTTACACAGGCTTTGGATTTTGATGGAGCATCTAACAGTATTGTTGAGTGGTTGGGTCCATGGGAGGTTTTCCTTCAGGAGGTCAAGCCCCTGAATGGGCAAAGTGGGAGAGCAAACCTCAAATGTAGGTGACTTGGTATACTCCTGACACATTTACACACAAGAACTTAAATGCCTCTTTTTAGACTGGCATCTGAGGCCAACTGACTATAGGTGGTTGTTACACATACTTAAAAAAAAACACAGGACTGCCAATACATAAAATAAGTGTTTTCCTGGCCTTCCCAACTTGGCACCCATGGGCTAATAGCAAATTGCCTAGGGCTACAAACTCTCCTAGATGTGGTGGGCCTCCAGGACCAACTGGTTGGATTTTGCCCCTTTTGCTCATATGGTAAAAGTGACCCTTGATACTGAAAAAAAGACCAAAATGGTGGACCAATTTTATTATCGTAATTACTTTCCAATCTATGGAGAACTGCAGAGTGGTTGGGTTCGTGGGAGGTTTTCCTTCAGGAGGTCCAGACCCTGAATGGGCAAAGTGAGAGTGTTTTTAGGTGTAGCGATCCTTTACTTGAGCAAACCTCAAATGTAGGTGACTTGGTATACTCCTGACACATTTACACACAAGAACTTCAGTGCCTCTTTTTAGACTGGGATCTGAGGCCAATTGACCATAGGTGGTTGTTACACATACCTACAAAAAAAAAACCAAAGGACTGCCAATACATAAAATAAGTGTTTTCCTGGCCTTCCCAACTTGGTCATAAAGTGACCCTGGATACTGAAAAAAAAATATGGCGGACCAATTTTATTATTGTAATTACTTTCCAGTCTGTAGAGAACTGTAGAGTGGTTGGGTCCGTGGGAGACTTTTCTTCAGTGTTTTCCTGGCCTTCCCAACTTGGCACCATTGGGCTAATAGCAAATTGCCTAGGGCTAGAAACTCTCCTAGATGTGGTGTTCCCCAAGGACCAACTGGTTGGATTTTGGCCCTTTTGCTCATATGGTTAAAGTGACCTTGGGTACTGAAAAAAAACAAAATGGCGGACCAATTTTATTATCGTAATTACTTTCCAATCTGTGGAGAAATGTAGATCGCTACATTTAGTTCACGGGTCTGCAAACCCATTGTTGCCATTACAAGGGATTCCTACTCTCTGTGCTGGATTATTCTGTATTGCGATGATCTCCGAAAAAGTTGTGAGAACACCCTAGACTTCAAGTTTTAGTTTTGGACAGAGTGGAGAAGGATTAGAACACCTGTAGTATTTTATTGCTGTCTGTGTCCCCCAGGGGCGGACTGACCATTTGGAAACTCGGGCACTGTCCGAGGGCCCGGGGTCAGTAGGGGGCCCCTGGTACCTTTTTCATAGGCTTTTTTGAGTTTGGGCAAGGATACAGGGGTCCCATGATCCCCTATTGCCCGGGGGCCCCATGAGTTGTCAGTCCACCCCTGGTGTCCCCATAAAGGAGATTCCCCCTCTCTATTTCTCCTGTTTACAATTGTCATCGAAAGTGAAAGTAAAAGAAAGCCCCAAATTTTGGGTTGTCCCCAAAAAAGTAATAGAGGGGAAATGTTCCAATAGGGGGTCCTCAAGGAATTCCCTTAATTTGCAGGGATTTTCTCCCACTTCCTGTTTGGCTTTGTGACAGGAAGTGAAGGTAAATCCCCCCAATGGGACACAGATGGCAAAAACTAACAGGTGTACAACCTTCCCTTACCCCAGGCTCACATCTCTGCTGCCATGCGGTCCCCGTTTTGTACGGGCACGAGAGCCCATTCATTTGAATGGACTCCCGTGCCCGTGACACGCAGAGAAGTAGTCCCTGCACTTCTTTGGAAAATGCAGCCTGCAAGGGAACCTCGGTTCCCAGTACAGTTGCACTCTCCAGTGTGGGCGGCAAGTCATTAGAACTAATGGCACCCGCCCGCGGGTCCGCATTTCTCTGTGCGGGTGGTGCGGCTGCAGGGATTTTCGTGCCGATCCGCAGCGGCACCACCCACACAGATGTGAATCTAGGGTGACTCTATTCAAACTGGGGAAAATAATTGCCTGCAGTTCTACTTTAGAGTCTGGTGCTGCTGAGAGCCATGGCAATGGTTCCACTCTAGATAACTCAAGATGTTTAGCATGGAAAGACAGCGGTCATGAACTGCCCAGAATTTTCATTTCTCCTTTTGGCATCGCTTGGATAGCATGCCACTCCGATGTGTAATTTCCTCTCGTTTCCAGTAGTATGATGTTTTTTTAAACCAAATCTGGTAACTGAAGTTCTTTGATTTCCAACTCTGCCCATCAGTCTAAATATGAAACGCCAGATACAATTTATTTAATGCGTACTCCTGGCCAATTAAAAAAAAAAATCTCCACCTGCCTGTCAGGAATGGACTTGCCAATAGTGGTGGGACTCACCTGCCTTGTGGGCTGCAGTACCAGGGCTGGCCAGCGGGGTTCTCACAACAACCAGAGGTTCACTTTTGGCAATTAGCCATCACCTGGGGCTGATTGCAGGTGGTGTATTTAAGGGATGGCCAGACCTGCAGTCTGTGCCTTGGTGTGTGTTTTTCCATGGGCCCCTGTATCTTGTAACCTGCATTCCTGTCCCTGTTCCTGCCTGACTTGTTGCCGACCCTGCCTGATCCTGACCTCTGCTGACTTCTCCTGTTTGATCCCTGGCTTGTGACCCTGACTACTCTCCGCCTGCTCCTCCTGTACCTACCTGCCCGATAGTTATCGACCCGGCCTGCCTGACTACGTTGTGCTCTATATGTGTATGTACCTGTGTATCTATATCAGTTTAGGTTTGGGTTTGTTTCACCTTGTTGTATGTATTTGTGTTAGTTTGGGGTTTGGTGCACTGCGTTTATATTTGTATTGTTAGTCTTAATAAATTGTCATATTTATACCATATCTGAAGCCTACGTTTCCCTGTGTCAGTTCACACCCCTCTGGTCACACCCGGAGCCCTGACACTGCCCTACCAACCACAGAGCCTACAAGAAGTAGAAGGAGAACCAAGATACATTACTCATAGAGGAACGATAAATAAGGAGAGGCTTCAGAGCCACCCAAAAGCCTTTAAAAGCCCCCCAAGTTGACACGGTTTATTCTTAGCTTCTATAAACATTTTCACAGCATTTAGCAAACTCCAAGCAACTTTCTCAAAACCCGTACTACAACAACAACCCATCTCGGAGGAAATATGTACAGTATGTAGCTATGAAAAAAAGCTTCCCGCAACCTTCAAACATTGAATAATTCCATATTGGAAAATTAATAATAGATGACTTTGGGGTGGTCAATATTCCCACACCCTTGAAAGTTAATTATTTATTTATTTATTTCAGGTACTTATATATCGCCGTCAATTTACACAGCGCTTTACATATATATTGTACATTCACATCAGTCCCTAACCCTCAAGGGGCGTACAATCTAAGGTCCCTAACTCACATTCATACATACACATGCTAGGGACAATTTAGACAGGATTCAAATAACCTACCAGCATGTCTTTGGAGTGTGGGAGGAAACCGGAGTACCCGGAGGAAACCCACGCAGGCACAGGGAGAACATGCAAACTCCAGGCAGGTGGTGTCATGGTTGGAAATCAAACCAGAGACCCTAGTACTGCCAGGCGGAAGTGCTAACCATTTAACCACTGTGCTGCCTATTATTATGCAGGGATAACTTAAAGTGTTTGGGTTAAAAGAGTTTTGCACAGAGCAGTCTGGATCTTCCGCTTCTCGAGTCCCCCTCCGGTGCTCCTGGCCCCTCTCCTTCCTGTCGGGTGCCCCCCCAGTGGTGTATTTAGGTTTTGTGCTGCCCTAGACAACCAAAAAAATTGGCGCCCCACCACAGAGAGAGCCTGACATTGACCGAAAACACCCCCGCCTCCCACCCGAGAGAGCCTTCCACTACGTCTGCCCCCCCCATACAACAGCCACCATCCCCCATGGCGAGAGAGAGACACTCACTTTAACAGCTCCGGACATCCCCGGTAACGAGAGTTGGGCTGTGCATACACCTTCATGAAACCCGCAGCCTCTCTCAGAACCCACCAGGTCCCCATGCCACGTGTGTCCCTTCTTCTGAGGGGCAGTGCTGCCCTCCCTGAGAAATGCCGCCCCAGGCAAATGCCTTATTTGCCTTGTGGTAAATACACCCCTGGTGCCCCCACAGCAAGAAGCTTGCTATGGGGGCACTCGCTGTTCCGTGTTTCCGTTCATTCGACCCCGGCCCGCACTCTCTTCTCATTGGCACACTGACTGTGATTGATCAGCTAATGAGGAGAGGGAGTCCCAGGATAGCCAAGACTTCAGCGCACATCGCTGGATTGAAAGGGGGCTTAGGTCAATATTACCTTCATGCATAGAAAGGTAAAAAACCCTGAATCTTTACAACCACTTTAAAGTGGAACTATAGGCAACATTTTTTTTTTCATTTTGGATAGAGCAATGGACAGTTATAACCCCTGTCCGTTTTTTTGGGGTTTTTTTTACCATGTGTGTCCTATTTGGATTTTGGGAATCCCTTGGGAGCCAGAACCAGTGTCCCCATTCCCCACTATTACTTTTATGGGAACAACCCAAAACTTCACTTTCAATGGTAATGGTTAACAGGACAAAAGCTCTGCTTTTCTGCCTCCTCACCCCCTCTGCTGCCATATTTTGCACCTTTTGCGAGAGAGGGGGGAGCAGGTACCTGGTTTTGACGTGCCCCAACCCCACAGCACTCTGGGGCACTTCACAGGTCCCAGAGTACTGCGGCCCATTCACAAAGTGCAGCAAGCTTCGCGCACGGGCAGTAGGAAACCGGCTGTGAAGCTGCAGGGCTTCCCTTAGTCAAGATGGTGGCACTAGCACCTGACAGCCAATTGAAGAATCGGCTCAGGGTGAGGACACCACTGGATCCCTGGACAGGTAAGTGCCCTGATATTAAAAGTCAGCAGCTACAGTATTTGTAGCTGTTGACTTTCAATTTTTTTTGGGGGTGGAGCCGGGGGCCATAATTCCGCTTTAAGTCAGAGAGTAAAGAGGCAAAAAGCCCATGCTCTTGCATGCAGGTAGAAAACTGAAGTCTATAGGAGAAAAAGCAATTTGGTGTGGCCAGTGAATTGGGTAAATGGGCTCGGATATCCAGGTACCCACAAAGCTGCCTGATTGGGACTCAATTTTGTTTCAACCATCTCTAGGCTTGGCAGACATCAGAAATCGTCAGTGTCCATCTTGACTTTTGCAATGGCAGTTCCCAAGAAGGCTGTGAGGTTCATAACAGGTAGGAAAGAAACTCAGCGAAGACAGAATGCAGGAACAAAAATCTAGCAAACATTGCAATCATGTATTTGCATGCCAAACCTTTCAACGCCAGCGTAAGTCAGTGGCTTGCCATGCATAAGACACATGGAGCTGATTAGGGGATCAGTAAGCGCACAAGTAAGTTTCGAGTAGCGCTGATTAAGATGCAGTGTTCTGGAATAGATCCTCAAGCATCTCCTCATTGATATTAAGTGCTCTCCTTCATCAGAAATGGTAATGGTTGTATCACCATGTGGCTTTCATAAGCTTTCCAAACATCTAATGCAGAGTGTTTGATGCAACAGGAGGACCATGGCTCTTGTTTCTAGGGGAAGCTGGTGAGGATCCCATCTGCATGATAGGCAATCAGCCATGTTAATTAAGGGTACATTCCTTCCAAAAATATATCGCCATTAGATGTCCGGATGGTACAAAATTCTAAAATTCTAGGAAATCTAGAGGATAAAAGAACAAGCAACGAGAACATATGTGCTGTGTAAGGTCTTCTAAAGTTTTGCACGCCAGGAATAATATCCATGTAGAGGTCATTCTCTTGTTTTTCAGATCCGTGACTAGACCAAAACAATTGAATTGAAAGAGTAACTCCACTTTTTTGAGAAAAAACATACCCTTCTGGGTGTCCTATGTACATTTCATGGATTTTTTTACCCAACTACGTAGCAGATTCCTACCTTTTGCTGCTCTGAAGAAATATCTGTTTCACCATGATTGAATCTGAATGGGAGGGTCTGGTTCATTATAATCACCTGGTGCACTCTCAGTGTTCTGATGAGAAAAGGTATGTCTGCATCCCTTTAGAAGTAGTTAGCCCATAAGGAGTATCTCACCAAACGTGGCATTCCTGTTGCAGAGGATGCCTAAAGTCTGACTTGTATTTTAGTGCAGACCTCCAGGAAAATCAGTGAGCCAATCACACAAGTAGGAAATGATATTCTTGGAGTTGTTCTGTCACTGTTAGCCTTCATCTTGCCAAATTGAATAGAATTTTACAGAAAATTACAGTAGCTACAGATTGAAATTGAAAGGCAATCTCTAATTAACATTAACTTACAGTATGGAATGTGTAGCAAATGTGTATGCTAGATTTTTTTTTTATTTGCCAGATTTTTTTCCACAAAAGTGGAGTAACCCTTTAAAGTAGAGATCCCCAAATCTTAAAATATTTGACTCCAAGAAACTTTCTGATCTTATGTTATCAGGTTTTGACTTGGATGAAGGGATGATGATCTAGACCAGCTGTTCTCAACTAGGGTTCCGTGGACTCCTAGGGTTCCTCCAGAGGTTGCTAGGGATTCCTATCCTGGGACTTATTGACCTCCCATTTTATGGTATCTACATAGTTCTGGGGCAAATGCCACTTAGCAGAGCCAGCTGAAATTATATTTGACTGTTTGTATAGCTAGCATTCTGACCATTATGGTAAGGGGGCATTTTCCCCACTGGCCACCAATGTGAGGAGCATTCTTCCTATTGACCATCAATGTAGCGGCATTCTTCCCAGCTAAAAATCAATATAAGGAACATTCTTCCCACTGTCCACCAATGTAAGGAGCATTCTTCCCACTGATCACCAATGTAAGGAGCATTCTTCCCACTGACCACCAATGTAAGGGACATTCTTCCCACTGATCACCAATGTAAGGAGGATTCTTCCCACTGACCACCAATGTAAGAACCATTCTTCCCACTGATCACCAATGTAAAGGGCATTCTTCCCACTGAACTCTAATGTGAGGGGCATTCTTCCCACTGGCCTCCAATGTAAGGGACATTCTTCCCACTGACCACCAATGTAAGGGACATTCTTCCCACTGGCCACCAATGTAAGGAGCATTCTTCCCACTGACCACCAATGTAAGGACCATTCTTCCCACTGATCACCAATGTAAGGGACATTCCTCCCACTGGTCATAAATGCAAGGGACATTCTTTTCATTGACCCCAATGTAAAGGACATTCTTCCCTTTGATCACCAATGTAAGGGGCATTCTTTCCACTGACCAACAATGTAAGGACCATTCTTCCCACTGATCACCAATGTAAGGGACATTCTTCCCACTGACCCCCAATGTAAGGGACATTCTTCCCAGTGATCACCAATGTAAGGGACATTCTTCCCAGTGATCACCAATGTAAGGAGTATTCTTCCCACTGACCTCCAATGTGAGGGGCCATCTTCCCACTGACCACCAAGGTGAGGGACATTCTTCCCACTGATCACCAATGTAAGAACCATTCTTCCCACTGATCATCAATGTAAAGGGCATTCTTCCCACTGACCTCTAATGTGAGGGTCATTCTTCCCACTGGCCTCCAATGTAAGGGACATTCTTCCCACTGACCACCAATGTAAGGAGCATTCTTCCCACTGACCACCAATGTAAGGAGCATTCTTCCCACTGACCACCAATGTAAGGAACATTCTTCCCACTGACCACCAATGTAAGGACCATTCTTCCCACAGGCCACCAATGTAAGGAGTATTCTTCCCACTGACCTCCAATGTAAGGAACATTCTTCCCACTGACCTCCAATGTAAGGGACATTCTTCCCACTGATCACCAATGTAAAGGGCATTCTTCCCACTGACCTCCAATGTAAGGGACATTATTCCCACTGACCACCAATGTAAGGAACATTCTTCCCATTAACCACCAATGTAAGGAGCACTCTTCCCACTGACCACCAATGTAAGGGACATTCTTCCCACTGACCACCAATGAATTGGTTTTAGCAGGGGCTCCCTAGACCTGAAAAGTACTTCAATGATTTCCTGGGGTAGAAAGGTTGAGAAAGGCTAATTTAGACTCCAATGTGACATTTATCTTTCAGTTGTGCAGGGATGTGATTAATATTCCCCAATGATTCTGTTATTATCCTCCCCAGGAAATGTTATCCAGAATCCAAGAACTTTTTAAGCAATAAGAAAATGTCAAACCTCCACCGTTCGTGTGTGTGTAAAGTAAATGAAATTGTGCAGAGATGTAAGATTACATGAAAGGGACCCGAGTTAATTTTTATCTGCAGCCTTAGATCTGCCCCTGACTGCCCAGTCCAGGTCTGCCCTAAGCATTTGTAACGTGACACTGGTGCCAATACTGCTGGAATGATTGTGGATGTGAGGTTCTGGGGTTCTGGTTTAGGGTCAGGAGGTTAGGTTGAGTCTCAGAGTTAGGCTGAGTTAGAGGCTTCAGGTCTAAAGTTAGATGAAGGTTGAGGATGAAGCGTACATAGTGCTGTTTTTCAGTTATAAATTAATTTTTCAGGTTTTATAATGAACTGGGACTATCGCACCCCAACTGGGACTATCGCACCCCAATGCCGCCAGGTTCCACCTCAGACTGTCCAGGAGCTCAGTGATGTCCTGGTCCAGATCTGGGAGGAAATCCCCCAGGACACCATCCGTGGTCTCGTTAGGAGCTTCCCCGACATTGTCAGGCATGCATACAAGCACGTGGGGGCCACACAGACTACTGAGGACCGGTCTGAGTTGCTGCAATGACATTTCACCAAAATGGACTCGCCTGCTGCATCATTGTTTCACTTTGATTTTCGGGTGTCTTTGAATTCAGTCCTCTGTAGGTCGATCACTTTCATTTCCATCAAACGATGGGGAATCCTTACGTTCCTAACACATCACCCCGTCCATGTCAGTATAGAGATCCAGCAGGAGATTTTTACCCATTGAGATCTGATGGGTTTTCAAAGTGTTCCTTTAGTTTTTTTGAGCAGTGTAGTAGACAACTTTCTTTATTTTGTCATCCCCATTAGGGAGATTTCCTTACACTTCCTCTCCTACAGACACATCAGGAAATTAAAGGAGATCTCGCTAAAGTAAGGAATCCACTCTTAGACAGCCACCACTGGATTTAATGCCCATTTCCTCTTTTCCTGTTCTGGCGATAACTCAGAATTTTGGATTTTCCCTCACTTTCAGTCCTGGTGGTCACAATGGTCACCTGGACAAATGGAGATGAAATCTCCTCGGTGGGGACACTGATAGCAATACAAACCTAAAAAAGGTTGTCACTCCTCATCACTGTATCTAATACTTAAAAAAAATATTTTGCGACAGTATAATCATACAAGTTAGTGTGAGATAAGACTGAAGCAATCAAAAACCCTCCAACCAAAACAACTGAATTTGAAACACACAAAGGACCGATACATTCATTGTTTCTAATATAAAAATGAATGATAAGAAGATTGAAATTTAACATTAACAGGTGAATAGATTTGAAATAACACCATTCGCTTTCCATTCACTGATGAGTTAATGTTGACATATCCATATAGTGCAAACACTTGATTTTGCTACATTCGCCCCCAAAGGAACGTTGATATACCATCAAGAGCTTCCAACGTGGCACCATTTGTACAACATCAACATCCACAATCAATTCAAGAAAATGTGATCACCACCGTTCACACAAGTCCCAGTGATTGTTCACAGTGCAGGCCGAACAGGCCTAATTTGGCATAATTCAGCTGGAATAGATATACAATCACTTTCATTGGATCAATCACACAATGAATAGATTATTGATAGGAAACAATCTGTGTTTCTTAGACAGAGAAGACCTTTCCATCAATGGCTTATCCACCATGGTCAACATATCATAACAGAAGGGTAGAAAGGGTCAGCAGTTAAGCGGGATCAGTCTTTTTGGGTATGAGGAAGACATCACTATTAATATAATAATAATAATAATAATAATAGTAATAATAAGAGTAAGATTAATATAACTGTGACCATGTCCTGTAGAACTTACACATAGCAATGCCATTAAATTGTCTCTGGGAAGCTGATATTTAGATCCTCTACGAGAAGGACTTTTAGGTCAACCACAAGAACAAATCAAAGATGACAGCAACTGACCGAAGTACACAACTGAATTTTACAATTATAATTGAACCTTAACAAGCGTAGACATACTTCTGAAACAGAACCAGCATAATGTCCCAGACAATTTTTGACAATTGTGTTAATATACTGTGCAGCTAGACTTTCCACCCATGAAAGCCCCACTCCGGGCTGCTGTTGAATTTACTCAGGCTACATTCTTTGTGATGTCACTGGTCTCTTGTGAATGGATAGGCTACATTCTCTGTGATGTCACCGATATCTACTGAATGGATAGGCTGCATTCTCAGTGATGTCACTGGCCTCTAGTGAATCGACAGGCCACATTCTCAGTAATGTCACTGGCCTCTAGTGAATGGATGGGCTGCATTCTCAGTGATGTCACCACTCTCTGGTGAATGGATAGGCTGCATTCTCAGTGATGTCACCGCTCTCTAGTGAATGGATAGGCTGCATTCTCAGTGATGTCACTGCTCTCTAGTGAACGGATAGGCTGCATTCTCAGTGATGTCACTGCTCTCTAGCGAATGGATAGGCTGCATTCTCAGTGATGTCACTGCTCTCTACCGAATGGATAGACCACATTTTCAGTAATGTCACTGGCCTCTAGTGAATGGATAGGCTGCATTCTCAGTGATGTCACCACTCTCTCATGAATGGATAGGCTACATTCTCAGCATTGTCACCGGTCCCTAGAGGATGGATAGGCTGCATTCTCAGTGATGTCACTGGCCTCTAGTGAATGGATAGGCTGCATTCTCAGTGATGTCACCGCTCTCTAGTGAATGGATAGGCTACTTTCTCAGTGATGTCACCGATCTCTTGTGAATGGATCGGCTACATTCTCTGTGATGTCACTGCTCTCTCTTGAAGGGATAGGCCACTCTCTCAGTGATGTCACCGCTCTCTCGTGAATGGATAGGCTACTTTCTCAGTGATGTCACTGGCCTCTAGTGAATAGATAGGTTGCATTCTCAGTGATGTCACCGCTCTCTAGTGAATGGATATGCTACTCTCTCAGTGATGTCACCGCTCTCTCGTGAATGGATAGGCTACTTTCTCAGTGATGTCACCGGTCTCTTGCGAATGGATATGCTGTACTCTCAGTGATGACTAGTGAATGGATAGGCTGCCTTCTCAGTTATGTCACCACTTTCTAGTGAATTGATAGGCTACATTCTCAGTGATGTCACTGCTCTTTAGTGAATGGGTAGGCTGTATTCTCAAATATATTTGCATTTAACTTAGTAAATGGCAATATTAAAAAGGTTGAGCATATAGTAACTAGAAAATGGTAAAACAAAAAACATTTAAAAACCCATAGAAATGTAAAAACTCTCAATTTCCTTTGTATGAATACATCTTTTACCTTCTATGGTGATGATCTGGTCTCCCCTCCTCTCTTGGGCCAGTGATGCTGCCGTATGAACATTCAATTCGGCTCCGCTACGTGAAGACCCCAGTCTGTTCACCAGCTGGAGGAAAGAAGACAGATTATGGTGAGATGGACAACCTCACAGTGTACGCAGAGACAGACCATGTCGCCAGACACCATGGGGTTTATTTACTAAAGCTGGAGAGTCCAAAATCAGACTCCCTTCTGCATAGAAACCAATCAGCTTCTAACCTCAGTTTGTTCAATGAAGCTTTGGCAATGAAACCTGGAAGCTGATTGGTTTCTATGCAGAAGTGAGTCTGATTTTGCACTCTCCAGCTTTAGTAAATAAACCCCCATGGGACTAAACTTTGAGTTCAATATTTGTTCGTAAACCTAGGAAAAAAATACAAATCGGTAACAGAAGTGCACAATAGTTGGACTGATTACACAACATGTTCTCCTTTAATTACACTGATTATATTCCAAACCTCTATTGGTCAGTTGTACAGCTCTGGTTTGAAAAAGGGTCACACCAGACACAAAAGCTGATGATTTGAAGAGTGATATTGCCATTACTCTTGTAACGCACCCTCGGAAGAGCCTCTGGTGAACGGGCTTCCTTTCCCCTTAGTTAAAATGCACACCACCAAGCACAAAGCAATTTCTTTCCTTTCCCATTGGCTCAAAGGCACAGTCTAGGGGTGTCCTTTTGTCTTTTTAGGGTTTTATTGGAATGATGAACTTAGATGGGGTGATAGGAGCATGGGATTCCCTGAGAAAAAGAAAACACTTTGAGGACTCCTCTTGACGAGTTGCACTAAAAATGTCTCACATTATCTCTAATGTTGACAGGTGACTAAGACTTTTCCCAAAGGGCCAAAAGCTGCACATAGTCACTATCTTCCAGCACCAGGCTTATTTACCCATAATGCCCAAGGATCAGCAGTTTCCTCCTTCCGATATCTACCGGGCACTCTCCAGTGAGGGTGATACAGACTCAGGCAACCATAGAATACCTGGACACCTTTCCCTCAACTGGCTTCTGGTACTCTTCATAGAGCTTCTCTAGACCCAAATGAACTCCAGGACTAGGCTTTGTGAATAGGTCCCCCAGCTGAAGCTTCAAATGGGACCTTGATGTCTTCCAGGTGGCACCTCCAGTAATCCTGCCCCAAGGGCAGAGCCCCTGCACAGGGGTCTCTTCCAGCCAGATTGGACCCAGGAACTCCGCTGCTCCTGTCTCAGGTGCCATATCATTTATGGGCCCTCCCTCCACCTACTGGGTACACATTTCAGGGATTGGCTCTGTTCTTCCTCCCTCTATAATTGTAGAATCATTTAGAATATAGGGGGAAGAAATCACAGCAGTAGCCTGTGAGACACCAAGCAGGCCTGAATAATCAACCCCCTGCTCCTCTGACTATAGAGGGGCCGACTAAATTTTCCTAACCCCCTACAACGACTCTAGGAGGGTGTTACACACGAATAAGGTCTTGTCAATTGTAATCTTGAAAATAAAAAAGTATAATTACAACAGAACATTCTGTTTAATTAGTCCAAAAACAGTACATTTCTTTTTTAAAATATTTATAAATGTTTCACCAGATATATAAATAAAAAAAAAGTTTTACCTATTGAATTTTTAGTCCCAAGAAAGTTCTACGTTTTGAAAAAACAGCTGGCTAGGATTTGCTGGTGGGACTGTAGACTAGAGCAGGAGGCATAAAAACACATTAGGGAGGACATTCAGTCCCCTTAATGCGGCTCCCTCACTACCAGCACCGCCATCTTTGAAGGACTGGTGCCTGTGCAGATGTGCCAAAGGGCTCTGCCCGTCCTTGGTCACATCTGCACACGTGCCATGTTTCGCACGTGCATGCGCATAAATAAATCTGGGACCTCCTTACCTGCGCTGTCTTCATGCATGCGCAAGGAACAAACCTACAGGGTTCCCAAAGGCCAACCAATGCTCTCCGGGACATCTGCGCATGCATGGAATTTAGTGAATGTCATTCAAAAAAGAGAAAGTGCTGTTCTGCTGCACAAAAAAAGTCCAAGGCATCGTAAAAAAAATTATTCAAATTGTGGGACAGGTTCAAATAATTGCTTTTTGGGGTGAAGGTCTACTTTAAAGTTGTGTGGTCTTGTAATTTTTTTTATTGCATACAGTATTATGAAACACTGAAAATATGAACAATGGCAATATGGTCATTAAAAGTATTCCTGCCCAGCGGTGGCAGAGATGGAGATCCAACAGACATGGCTGAGAATCCGGAGTGGAAAAAAAACTTTACAGAAAGTTTCTGACATGATCTGCCAGGTGGACAAATAAAAGCCTACAGAAGGTCCATACCTCACATTCATAATAGCCAATGTCTTCCTTGCTGGTTTTCTTTATCACCAGGACCAGGGTTCCAGTTCTCAGCTCACCAAACGTTTGATACTTATTAGATTCTGGCAGTAGATGTCCGTCCTTGTGCCACCTGAGAACACAGAGAATGGACAATACCAAGGCATTAGAGCAGGAGTCTTCAAACTTTTCAGTATGATGGCCACATTGTAAACAAATTTACAAAAATCAGTTTTAGAAATGAAGGATTAAAGTTTAAATAATTAATATGTTTTACTTAAAGCTTTTTGGAATCAGCACGATGTGGTTCAGAACAACATAGAAAGAACTTCAGTACAACAAAACAAAGAAATTCTGAATGGACTTGAGCCCATCTGAGTGCCCGACAAGGACCCTGATGAAATGGGGACTCTGATGAGGACTTTCATGTAATGACTTGGGTGGGAGAAAAGGGGTGTCCGGTGTCCAAAAAATTCAAACTCTTGGTGTAGGGTCACGGATCCTTTATTAGACGGTTAAAATATATACACATTTCGGGGGAATGGACTTCCTCTTATTCAGGGCTGTTAGTGTGTATTTATAGGTGAGGATAGGTTCTGGAGTGATTTCTACATTCCAAGCAGGGGTGGACTGACCATTTGGAAACTTGGGCACTGCCCGAGGGCCGGGGTCAGTAGGGGGCCCCATGAGATGCCCTTGGTACCTTTTTCATGCTGAGTTTGGGCAAGGACACAGGGGCCCCATGATCCCCTATTGTCCGGGGGCCCCTTGAGTTGTCATTCCGCCCCTGATTCCAGGCTTCCAATTGGCAGAGTGCCGGCTTGTGATGGTGCAGATTCAGAAAGCCTCATGTAATGGGAAACTCTGATCTGGGCTCTGATGTAAGGAGGTAAAAAGAGTTGAATATGAAGCTCCACACCACTGCTAAGAGGTCCAAATTTAACTTTATTCCATTAAAGGTCAGGGGTACAATTCAAAAAGTAGCCAACATCTTTCGAGGGTTTAGGTGCCCCCTTCATCAGGGATAGAAAGAACATAAGAAGATTTTCATATCAATCTGATATTGATACAACATCCTCTCCATGGGGCCATAATTAAAACAAAACATTCTCTAGTGATTGGATAGACTGCATTCTCAGTGATGTCACTGGTCTCTAGTGAATGGATAGGCTGCATTCTCAGTGATGTCACTGGTCTCTAGTGAATGGATAGGCTGCATTCTCAGTGATGTCACTGGTCTCTAGTGAATGGATAGGCTGCATTCTTAGTGATGTCACTGGTCTCTAGTGAATGGATAGGCTGCATTCTCAGTGATGTCACCGGTCTCTAGTGAATGGATATACTGCATTCTCAGTGATGTCACTGGTCTCTAGTGAATGGATAGGCTGCATTCTCAGTGATGTCACTGGTCTCTAGTGAATGGATAGGCTGCATTCTCAGTGATGTCACCGGTCTCTAGTGAATGGATAGACTGCATTCTCAGTGATGTCACCGGTCTCTAGTGAATGGATAGGCTGCATTCTCAGTGATGTCACTGGTCTCTAGTGAATGGATAGGCTGCATTCTCAGTGATGTCACTGGTCTCATTCCCACAACCCTGGCCTGGTGGGTGTGGTGGTCTGCGGGCAGGGGGGCTTTAAAAAGGGGGGGGGGGGAAAAAAAACAACAGTTTTTGACAAGTAATTTAATTATATTAAAAAAAAGCCGAAAAAATGGTTACATTGTTGTAATCGCAGTATCCAGTGCAGTCACAACGATGCCGACTCACCAAAATAGAAAAAATTAGACGCCAGCCAACCTGCCCCTACCTGCTGAGCACTCGTAGCAATCTGACATTTTCAAATGTAAACAATGGGCGGGGCTAGTGGGGACATCAACGCTAGCCCCACCCAATTGTGCTGTGATTGGCCAAAGCATTGCATCTGACCTGTGGTCAGGTGCATTGCTTTAGCCGATCATAGCACTCACAATGCACTGTGAGAGTGCATTGCATTGTGGGGTGCAGCGGGTGAACAGCCTGCCAAACGTCCTTACTGTTGGTGTGTTCGCCGAACACTCGAACGGCTGATGCTCGAGTCGAACATCAAGCCCATCCTTACTGAATGGGTAGGCTGCATTCTTGGTGATGTCACAGGTCTCTAGTGAATGGATAGGCTGCATCCCCAGTGATATCACCAGTTTCTAGTGAATGGATAGGCTGCATTCTCAGTGATATCACCAGTTTCTAGTGAATGGATAGGCTGCATTCTCAGTGATGTCTCCAGTCTCTAGTGAATGGATAGGCTGCATTCTCAGTGATGTCACCGCTCTCTAGTGAATAGATAGGCTGCATTCTCAGTGATGTCACCGCTCTCTAGTGAATGGATAGGCTGCATTCTCAGTGATGTCACCGCTCTCTAGTGAATGGATAGGCTGCATTCTCAGTGACATCACTGCTCTCTAGTGAATAGATAGGCTGCATTCTCAGTGATGTCACCACTCTCTAGTGAATGGATAGGCTGCATCCCCAGTGATATCACCAGTTTCTAGTGAATGGATAGGCTGCATTCTCAGTGATGACATCAATCTCTAGTGAATAGATAGGCTGCATTTTCAGTGATGTCACTGCTCTGTTGTGAATGGATAGGATACATTCTCAGTGATGTCATTGGTCTGTAATTGTAAGAGGTGTAGAAAATAGGCAGCCCCATAAAATTTAAATCCAAAGCCTAATACCTAATATAACAGTGATCTATCTTTGTCAATAGAAGATACTAGTGATTGCATTTTTATTGTACCATCACAAGAGGGCAGAACTACTTCCTGTGATAATAGGAAGACACAGAAGTAGGAACAAAAAGTCTAACACTTTGTTTCCTACAGGACAGTGATTACAGTGAACATATCCAGTCACATGTAATTAAGGGTTTTCTGTGTTTGTTACAGCCATTCCTAATAAAACACTTCTGGTTTCACCCGACCCATCCTTCGCACAGTTGAATTATTTACCGTATGTGCAACAAAATTGGCGCCCAACGTGGGGCCGGGTGAAAGGAACGCCAAAAGGTCCGGAAGTGAAAAGGAGTGACTACGCTGTCCGTGGTGAAGTTATAGAAAAACATTAGGAGTATGGATATCGAAAAGTTGCAAGATGAAATCAGTGAACACCTGATTCACATGACAGTCGATGATCTCATGGAGACTTGCCAGTTTATAAAGGCCTCCGAAGCAAGTATGGCAAAAGGAAAAAACCGGCGCCATTACATGCGGATAGTGAATGAAGTGTTAGATGAACTGGTAGAGACTGAAAGTGAAGAAGTGGTGACACAATTTCTGCAGGCAACTAAGAAATTCATTGGTGAGTTAGAGAAGAGAGATAACATGGAAGCACCAAGCGATGGTGGCAAAGACCCTCAAGCAGAACAACAGTTAAAGGATTTAAAACAGCAATACTACAGTATACAGGAAAAACTTCAAGAAACGGCCAAGATGATAGAGGGACAGATGAAAGAATTTAGCACTAAAGACAAAGACTCAAAAGGAAGTCTTGCAAATCAAGACCCTAATCTAGTTGCTCAGAGACTTTCCCATACTAACTTGCCAGAAGTTACAATCAGAAAGGACTTTCAAATTGCTGGTCAGATAGGTGAAAAGGAACAGAAAGATAAGCTGTCCTATACTAACCTCATGCACCAGATTGACATGGGACTGCAAAAGGGATATCCCGAGTCAGAGCTTGTGGAAGCTGTGGTGAAAGCCATTAGTCCTGGGTCAAGTCTCAGAGGCATGCTAGAGCTGAAGAGTGGACTGACCCTAGTGCCACTCAAGAGAATCCTAAAAAGCCATTATAAAGAGGAAAATGCTTCCGAACTATACCAACAATTGATCAATATATCACAGAATAGTAAAGAGACTCCCCAGAACTTCCTATTTAGGGCCATTGCATTGAAGGACCATTTGCTGTTCGTTTCACAAGGGGATGGTTCAGATGAACACTTCGGCACTGAATTTATACAAAAGAAATTCTTAAGGTCAGTGGGCACTGGACTGAGAAGTGACCATATCAAGTTCCAACTAAAACAACACTTGGACGATCCTACAGTCTTAGATGAGTTGCTCATAGAGAAGATGAATGAGGCTACAAACATGGAGATGGAAAGGGAGCAGAAACAAAAGAAATCTGAGCACAGTAACCTGACGAAGGGAAGAGAGTGCCAGACCAACATCCTTCATTGTTCTCAGGTACCAGGCACCCTCCCTTTGCTTCCATCACAAACAAGTAGTCTGGCAATCCAACAGCCTTCAAAGAGTAACTCTGACCTTGAAAAGATAGTAATACAGTTGCAACAAGAAATATTCGATATGAAAACACGTCTCCAAGGTTCGAGAACTCGACAAGAGCATGGCTTTGGAGGACCTAGAACAACTGTTGGACGAAGGACAGGGACTTGTCAATCTTGTGAAAAGACTGATCAGAGAACTGCATGTGACCATTGCTTTAACTGTGGTCAAGCTGGACATAGGGCGAGACAATGCAGAGCGGCCAAACAAAATCAGTTAAACGGGAGAAGGTTGCTGTTAAGGGACCCACAGTAACCTGTGCCAGAACCAAACCTGCGTCCCAAAGTGCAAATGTCAGTAGTAAAGAAACCAGTCCCCAACCGACCATCAGAGCCCTGGCTGGAAAGTTAAACGCAGACTACTGGAAGAAAACGCCAACCTGCCCTGCTCAAAGACTATCCCCGACAGCTGAAAAATTGCCAACCAATTTGAATGGCATCACTTTGAAAAAGCACAACAAGCTACTAGGTCTTATTGGAAAGAGATGCCTTGTGAACTGTGAAATAGACAACACTCCTGTCCAGGCCTTATGGGATACTGGCTCTCAGGTTAGCATTATCAATGAGGGCTGGAGACAGCGAGTACTGCCACACACTGTGCTCCGATCGTTTGAAGAACTGTTGGGACCAGGGATACTCCAAGGGAAAGCAGCAAATGAGACAGAGATTCCGTTCTCAGGTTGGATTGAGGTAACCTTTCAGCTTACATCGAGCAGTAATACTACCAAACAGTTATTAGTACCACTAGTAGTCTCTGAGGATGAGAAAGTAGCTGAGAAGCCAATTATCGGCTATAATATAATTGAAGAAACATTCAAAGAGACAGTTGCTGATGGGAAGAAAGTTATCCCCGGTTTTGTGGACATATTAAGAACAGCGTTGGAACTGCCAACCCCCAAAGCAGAAGTCCTTGTAAGCTTACTACAAGCCAACTGTAGGGAAACCAGTGGTGCTATCGTAAAGACTGGTACTAAGAACCAAAGAATCCCTGCAAATACTATAACATACATCCGGAGTAGTGCTCACACCAAACCGTCCTTGCAGGCTCAGACAGTTTTGTTTACACCGAGTGACGCTTATCAACTGCCGAATGGACTGCATATTGGTGAGACACTAGTCTCATTTCAAAGAGGACAATTCTCCAAACTGACCATTCCAGTTTGGAATACAACTAAACGGGACATTGTGTTACCAGGTCAAACAAAGATTGGAGGTGTAGAGCCCATAAAAACAACATATCTGGCTCAAGTACAATTGAAACAATCAGCAAATGTGTTTACTAATTCGGTGACCTCTGAACCACAGACACTCAAGGTAGGACCAAAAGGGAAAATTGGAAATCCAAATGAGACTTATCCGCGGGTGGGGGATGACAATCAGAAGTGCTGGGACCCGCCAGTGCCTTTGAAACACCTCCCTCCTGAAGATCGACAAATCGTCAAAGAAATGCTAAGGGAAGAATGCAATGCTTTTGCCAAAGATGACTCTGATGTAGGATGTATTCCTTCTTTACAGTTACAGATTCGTCTCAAAGACAGTACACCAGTCACGAGAACGTACATGTCTGTGCCGAAACCACTGCACCAAGAAGTTAAGGAATATCTGCAGGATCTGATAAATCGAGGATGGATTACAGAATCAAAATCATCATATTCCTCACCCATTGTGTGCGTAAGAAAGAAAGATGGCAGTTTAAGACTGTGTTGCGATTACAGAGAGTTGAACCAGAAGTCCATTCCTGACCGTCATCCAATTCCTAGAATCCAAGACATGCTGGACAGTCTAGGAGGAAGTTCATGGTTTTCTGTGCTAGACCAGGGGAAAGCATACCATCAAGGATTTATGGAAGAAGCCAGTCGACCATTGACAGCATTCATTACACCTTGGGGTTTGTATGAATGGATCCGAATACCCTTTGGTCTGAGCTCTGCACCAGCCGAATTCCAACGCAGTATGGAGACATGTTTAATAGGACTGAGAGATGAGATTTGCCTGCCATACTTAGATGACAACCTTGTTCATAGTAAATCATTCCAGGAGCATGTGGAGCATGTGCGGTCAGTACTCCAACGTTACCAACAACACGGAATCAAGTTAACAGCCAGGAAGTGTGAACTTTTTCAAAATAAAGTCAGATTCCTGGGCAAGATTGTGTCAAAAGAAGGCCACTCTATGGACCCGGCCGACACAGCACCTGTTCTTGCCTTAAGAAACAACCAACCAAAGACTGTCGGAGAACTCAGGAAACTATTAGGATTTATTTCCTACTATCGCCCTTATGTTCAAAACTTCTCCAGAATTGCCAAACCTCTGTATGAACTATTGTCAGCAGGTTTGACACCTACCACAACCTCAACACCAGATAACCAGACAAAGAAGAGGAGGAAACCAATCCCAAAGTCAAAAGGTCAACTTCCATCCTATCAGTCTATAGCCTGGACTGACCATCATCAGATAGTACTGAACCAGCTCATTGAAGTGTTAACTCATCCTCCAGTTATGGGTTACCCCGATTATTCCAAACCCTTTGTTCTTCACTGTGATGCCTCACAAGAAGGACTAGGAGCCGTATTATACCAAGAGCAAGAGGAGAAACTAAAGGTGATTGCTTATGGGTCTAGAACTCTCACACCTGCTGAGAAAAACTACCACATGCATTCAGGGAAGCTCGAGTTTCTAGCAATGAAGTGGGCAATATGTGATAGATTCCGAGATTACCTATATTACTGTCCATCATTTGTTGTATATACTGACAACAATCCACTAACCTATGTCCTCACTACAGCAAAATTGAATGCTACAGGACATCGATGGGTTGCAGAACTAGCTGACTTCAACTTCACTATTAAATATCGTCCTGGGAGAAGGAATGCTGATGCAGATGTACTTTCTCGTTTGCCATTGAGTCCTGAACAATACATGCAACAATGTTCACAAGCAGTAGACCCCAAAGTCATCACTTCCATAACCCAAGCAATTCAAGCACATCAAAAAGAAAGGATACCTTGGCTATGTCCAATGACGATTGCCAATACAACCGATGCAGCACCAAAGAAGGTAACTCAAATACCAAAAGAGACAATAAGAACCGCACAGAAGGAAGACTCTGTGATTGGAAAAGTATGGAAGTATAAAAGCCAAAACAAGTTTCCATCCAAACAGGAACGACAAGGTGAACCTGTTGATCTTTTCATACTTATGAAACAATGGACCAAACTCTACCTTGACGACAATAAAATTTTGAGACGGAAAACATAATCTGGTTCTCAACTAGTGTTGCCAAAGTTGTACCATCACTTAGTATGGAAGGAGTTACATGAAGAGATGGGACACTTAGGAGTAGAAAGGACTGTAAATTTAATCAGAGAAAGATTCTTTTGGCCACATATGCAAAGGGACACTGAGCATTACATCACACGTCAATGTACTTGTCTGAAAGACAAACGGCCAAATAAGCTTGTTCGGGCCCCGTTGAACAATATTGTGACAACTTATCCTTTTGAGATGGTCTCCATTGACTTTCTTCATCTTGAGAAATGTAAAGGTGGATATGAGTATATCTTAGTGGTAATAGATCATTTTACAAGATTTGCTCAGGCATATGCAACCAAGAACAAGTCCGCAAAAACTGTTGCTGACAAAATATTCAATGATTTTGTCTTAAAATTCGGATTTCCCACCAGAATTCACCATGATATGGGTAGAGAGTTTGAAAATCACTTGTTTTTGACATTAGGGAAGCACTGCCACATCCAAAATTCTCACACAATGCCATATCACCCAGAAGGTAATGGCCAAGTTGAAAGATTTAATCGTACCCTGCTATCTATGCTTCATACCCTGTCACCAGATTCCAAAAATGACTGGAAAAATTCACTAGCAAAGGTAGTCCATGCATATAATTGTACTCGAAGTGAAGCTACAGGACAATCTCCATTCTTTCTACTGTTTGGAAGGTCTCCAAGACTACCCATTGATAGTATGTTTGACACTCCAGTAACTGAAAAATACAAGAACTACTCTGAATATGTGAACATATGGACAGATAGAATGTCTGAGGCCTATAAAGTTGCTTCAAAAATAGCTACTCAAGCTGCACAGAGAGGAAAAGAACATTATGACAAGAAAATTCATGGAGCTGAACTTCTACCAGGTAGCGAAGTTCTAGTCAGAAATCTTACCGAAAGAGGAGGTCCAGGAAAATTGAGATCATTTTGGGAAGATACCATACATGTTGTTCTTAAAAAGAAGTATGCAGACAGTCCAGTGTATGAAATCAAACCAGAAACTGGAAAAGGCCGAACAAGGATTTTACATCGCAACTTACTATTGCCATGTGATTATCTACCTAGTGACCAAGGTCAACAGATACCCAAAAGAACCAATGCAAGAAAGCAAGTGAAGGATCGAAATACAACTCAACAACCTACACAGATATCTGAGGGAGAATCAGAAAATGAATCAGATCACAAACAAAGACACTGGAGATCTTTCATCCCAGTCACCCAGCATGACCACCCAGAGGAAAGTACAGAGCTAAATCCAGAAGCTATTGAGTTCTACCCACGTCAGCTGGAAGTAAGTGAGTATGATTTACAAGGAGTCAGAGAGACTGAGCCTATAGATCAAATTGAACAACCTGAGTATGCATTTGGAGGTATAGAAGAAGAATGCCCAGCAACAGAGAACACAGAACAACTTGTTGAAAGTGATGTAGAGGAGAATGAGGACCTTTCAGATTCACTTCCTCAATGTAGAATATAACCCTACAGGAACAGGAGACAACCAAAGATTTTGACATATGACACTTTAGGTCAACCCAGTAGTGTTACCAGAGTTTCATCTATACAGGTTATAGACAGTATTCCTACATTACCTGTTGACTCTAGCTGGTATTTCAGTTCAGAATGTTTTGCTGAAGACTATAGAAGTTGGTAGAAGTGATTATGTTTATTGATCCACTGTTTACTATTTGGAACACTATACCAAAGTTAATTACCAAAACCAGAATAATTATATGTTACTTTTCTGTTGGTTCAAGTAAGGAAAAATAAAATTGCATTTGTACTGCAGATATTGTAAGTCAGGCAGAAACAGTTTTAGGTGAGGGAACTAGATGTTACAAAGAGACAAAGTCGGCCGATAAAAGTACAGAGCAGTTGATGGCAACGTTGTGCTGCATTGTGGATGTACAATGGGTATTCCGCCATTATGATAAAAAGGTATAAAAGTAATAAAATGTTCCCTAGTTTCTCATCACCTTTGTCTAAACTTAGTAACTTATACAAATATGTATAGAAAGGGGTTTTACTAAATAGTTGGTTACACGCAACTATATCTTGCCAGGTACTATAGCGCTGTGGGCCTGGTGGGAAGCTGTGATGTAATAGGGAGTAGATGTCACAGGGAGGATGTTTCCTCAAGTAACTTGGTTACTACTTACCATTGGCTTCCTATGGTTACTACTAGACAAGTAAAAGAATGTTTTCTTAAAAAAATTCTGCGTATGTCAGGGACGACATAACAATTTGTGGGGGAGAGTATAAGAGGTGTAGAAAATAGGCAGCCCCATAAAATTTAAATCCAAAGCCTAATACCTAATATAACAGTGATCTATCTTTGTCAATAGAAGATACTAGTGACTGCATTTTTATTGTACCATCACAAGAGGGCAGAACTACTTCCTGTGATAATAGGAAGACACAGAAGTAGGAACAAAAAGTCTAACACTTTGTTTCCTACAGGACAGTGATTACAGTGAACATATCCAGTCACATGTAATTAAGGGTTTTCTGTGTTTGTTACAGCCATTCCTAATAAAACACTTCTGGTTTCACCCGACCCATCCTTCGCACAGTTGAATTATTTACCGTATGTGCAACATAATGAATGGATAGGTATTCTCAAATATATTTGCATTCAACTTAGTAATTGGTAATATTTAAAAAAGTTGAGCATACAGTAGCTATAAAATGGTAAAATAAAAAACATTTAAAAACCCATAGAAATCTTTCTACTTTTCTCAACTGATGTAAGGGGGGACTCTGATGGGGACTCTCATCTAAGGTAGAATTCTGATGGAAACTCTCATGTAAGGAGGGAGTCTATTAGAGACTGTCATATAAAGGGGGACTCTGACCTGGACCCTAATATAAGGGGGGACTCTGATGGGAACTCTGAAGTAAGGGGATGCTAATGCAGGGGGGAGGATCTGATGGAAGGGGGATTTACATGATCAGTTTTTAGGACACCAGAGGTGCTAGCAAAAAACGGTAGTCCAATTACAGAGCAGGGAAATCTACACTGGAGACCAAATGTGGGGGTTGTAGATGTTGAGGAGAAGCAAGGACCACAGGGTGACCTAAAGACGTGAGAGGCCACTAACCCTATCTGTGGGCTGGATGGAATCTTACAGTGGGGTGGATTTGGCCCTGGGGATGTAGATTACAGGCCCCTGCTTTGGAGGGAGGGATGTAAGAGAAAACTTAAATATCCACCTTCCCCCTAATGCTGAATGGAAGATCTAGTTTTTCATGTATGGTAGAGCAGTTCCAGACAGCAAGGAAAAGCAAACGTAAAACTGGTACTCAGGGGACACAACGAAACTCAGACTGACCACACATTGTTCCTTAAGCATACGTTTTCGAAACTTCAAAGTGATCATGTCCATCAAGTGGTTCTAAGTAGGCCTACAGTCTCTTCATTCCATGTTCTTCTACTTTATTTCCCTTTCTTGCTGCTATGTACGATGATAAAGCTGCAGTCTCCTCACATCAGGGAGCGGGGATGAAAAGCTGGGAACAATCGCTGGCTGTATTTTCTTGGCTCGGAATAATGGTCATTGGCACAATAAAGATACCAACAAGTACTGCAGCATAGCTAGTCGGGCAGCCAACTGCTCAAGATGAATACCAGAATGATAGGCTTTGTTCATACACATGGGGCACGGGAAACACGGCTGTCACACAGGGCACAGAGTCATACACCCCGTGAGAACATGGTCTTAGAAGAACCTAGTAAGTAGGCTGAATCCTCAAATACAAATCAAATAAAATGGAAATGTTTCATGTTGACTTGGGCAAACAGGAAGTGTAGTGCCAGAACCTCCCCTTATCCTTGTGGTGGTGTTTAGACAAGGTATCTGGATATGGTTGCATCCCCACGCCAAAGGATTTCCAGTTTCCTTGACTTGTAGCTAAGTGTCTAAGATTGAAGCTCATCATCTGGGGTGGATTTGGCCCTGGGGATGTAGTTTGCAGACCCCTGCTTTGGAGGGAGGGATGTAAGAGAAATCTTAGATATCCATCTTCCCCCTAATGCTGAATGGAAGATCTAATTTTTCATGTATGGTAGAGCAGCTCCAGACGACAAGGAAAAGCAAATGTAAAACTGGTACTCGGGACACAACGAAACGCAGACTGACCACACACTGTTCCTTTACCATACGTTTTCTAAACTCCAAAGTGGTCATATCTATCAAGTGGTTCTTGTTGACTTGGGCAAACAGGAAGAGTAGTGCCAGAACCCCACCTTATCCTTGTGGTGGTTTTTAGACAAGGTATCTGGATATGGTTGCATCCCCACGCCAAAGGATTTCCAGTTTCCTTGACTTGTAGCTAAGAGTCTAAGATTGAAGCTCATCATCTGATCATCTGGGGTGGATTTGCCCTGGGGATGTAGTCTGCAGAGCCCTGCTTTGGAGGGAGGGATGTAAGAGAAAACTTAAATATCCACCTTCCCCCTAATGCTGAATGGAAGATCTAATTTTTCATGTATGGTAGAGCAGTTCCAGACGACAAGGAAAAGCAAATGTAAAACTGGTACTCAGGGGACACAACAAAACTCAGATTGACCACCCATTGTTCCTTTAGCATATGTTTTCTAAACTCCAAAGTAGTCATATCCATCAAGTGGTTCTAAGTAGGCCTACAGTCTCTTCATTCCATGTTCTTCTATTTTATTTCCCTTTCTTGCTGCTATGTACGATGATAAAGCCGCATTCTCCTCACATCAAGGAGCAGAGATGAAAATCTGGGAACAATCACTGACTGTATTTTCTTGGCTCGGAATAATGGTCATTGGCACAAGAAAGATACCAATAAGCACTGCAGCATAGCTAGTCGGGCAGCCAACTGCTCAAGATGAATACCAGAATGATAGTTAGGCTTTGTTCATACAAATGGGACACGGGAAACCCGGCTGTCACACGGGGCACAGATTCAGACACCCCGTGAGAACATGGTCTTAGAAGAACCTAGTAGGTAGGCTGGATCCCCAAATATGAATCAAATAAAATGGAAATGTTTCATGTTGACTTGGGCAAACAGGAAGTGTAGTGACAGAACCCCACCTTATCCTTGTGGTGGTGTGTAGACAAGGTATCTGGATATGGTCGCATCCCCGCGCCAAAGGATTTCCACAGTTTCCTTGACTTGTAGCTAAGAGTCTAAGATTGAAGCTCATCATCTGATCATCTGAGGTGGATTTGGCCCTGGGGATGTAGTTTGCAGACCCCTGCTTTGGAGGGAGGGATGTAAGAGAAATCTTAGATATCCATCTTCCCCCTAATTCTGAATGGAAGATCTAATTTTTCATGTATGGTAGAGCAGCTCCAGACAACAAGGAAAAGCAAATGTAAAACTGGTACTCGGGACACAACGAAACTCAGACTGACCACACACTGTTCCTTTACCATACGTTTTCTAAACTCCAAAGTGGTCATATCCATCAAGTGGTTCTTGTTGACTTGGGCAAACAGGAAGAGTAGTGCCAGAACCCCACCTTATCCTTGTGGTGGTGTGTAGACAAGGTATCTGGATATGGTCGCATCCCCGCGCCAAAGGATTTCCACAGTTTCCTTGACTCGTAGCTAAGAGTCTAAGATTGAAGCTCATCATCTGATCATCTGGATATAAATTTATAGCACAAGACTAACGCATTTTGGAAATCGCTCTGTTCATCAGGGCTTGAAAATATGGAATGGTATTTACTTGAATGGTTAAACAATATGGATCATACAGTAGATATGGTTGGAGCAGCCCAGCCAGCTGCTGACGGACTTTGCATCTGTCTAGTGAAAATGCCGCAATACATTATATTGTACATAGCATTCCTTATTTTAAAGTGGAACCAAACTGTTTCTGAGCCCCACAAACTGAAGACACCATCTAATTAATTTGTAATATTCAAAGCAATCCCCCCCCCATCCATTCATGTCCGTGCTTTATTTTGCTAAGAAATCACTTTGAAACCCCCCCTTCCCCCAGCATTTCTAGCTGCAGCCATCTAAAGTAAGAGCAGATGATTCATGTAACATTTACTTCCTTATATCCATCTGCCCTTAGCACAGGCATGCAGACGGTAGGGCGTAGCTAGCTGAGAAAGCCCCTCCTCCCCTCCGTCATACTGCTGGGATGTATGACATCACTTTGGCCTAGGCCAGAACCCAGGAAGTAACTAAAGAAGTGTTAAAAAAAAGTTTCAACAAGTACATTTATTATACCTTCCTATTTACTAATGCTAGCATAAGGATTAAAAATAGCTCATGTTGATTGAGACAGTTTGGTTCCACTTTAACCGCTTCGCACAGCTGATCATGTGTTTAGGTAAAAGGCCAATCACAGCTGCCTTTTACCACGTGATCAGTTGTGTCGAATGACAGCAGATCACAGAGTAAATGCAGTTGCCGGTTATCGGCTGCACTTTCCTCGCACTGTCACAGCATGATGAAAGTACTGCCGATAACCGGCAAATTTGACAGGGGAGATCTGCACTGGTAATCAGTGCCACCCAGCAGTGCCCAGTAATGTCACCCATCAGTGCCCAGCAGTGTCACCCATCAGTGCCCAGCAGCGTCACCCATCAGTGCTACCCAGCAGTGCCGCTCATCAGTGCTGCCCAGCAGTGTCACCCATCAGTGCCCATCAGTGCCCAGCAGTGTTACCCACCAGTGCCCAGCATTGTCACCCATCAGTGCTGCCCAGGAGTGTCAACCATCAGTGCCTAGCAGTGCCACCCATTAGTGCCCAGCAGTGTCACCCATCAGTGCTGCCCAGCAGTGCCGCCTGTCAGTGCCCAGCAACCCCGCCGTCAGTGCCCAGCAGTGCTGCCCGTCAGTGCCCAGCAGTGCTATCAGTCAGTGCCACCAATCAGTGCCCACCAGTGCCACCTATCAGTGCCCATCATTGCTGCATATCAGTGCACCATCAGTGCCTCCTCATCAATGCCCACCAGTGCCGCCTCATCAGTGCCCATCAGTGCTGCCTATCAGTGCAGCCTCATCAATGCCCACCAGTGCCACCTCATCAGCCCTGCCTCATCAGTGCCCATGAGTGCTGCCTATCAGTGCCCATCAGTGCTGCTTATCAGTGCCCATCAGTGCTGCCTATCAGTGCAGCCTCATCAATGCCCACCAGTGCCGCCTCATCAGTGCCCATCAGTGCTGCCTATCAGTGCCCATCAGTGCTGCCTATCAGTGCAGCCTCATCAATGCCCATCAGTGCTGCCTATCAGTGCCCATCAGTGCTGCCTATCATTGCCCATCAGTGCTGCCTATCAGTGCAGCCTCATCAATGCACATCAGTGAGAGAGAAAATTACCTGTTTGCAAAATTTTATAACAGAAACAAAGAAAACCTTCAAATTTTTTGCTTTTTTATAGTGTAAAAAGTGTGTGTGTGTGTGTGTGTGTGTGTGTGTGTGGGGGGGGGGGTGATCCATTCTCAGTGTGGTGCTTCAGTTGCAGGTTCAATGTTTCACAATGGACCAGAATATCTCTAACATTTTACATGACTACAATATGGGGTTGATGTACTAAAGGCAAATAGACTGTGCACTTTGCAAAGTGCAGTTTCTCCAGAGCTTAATCAATGAGGTAAACATTCACTTTGCAAAAAATACCCAATCACCTGCAAGGAAAATAGAAGAAAAACAGCATTTTTGCTTGCACTTGATTGGATGATGGACGTCAGCAAAGCATCTGCTCATTTACTAAGCTCTGGAGCAACTGTACTTTGCAAAGTGCACAGTCTATTTGCCTTCAGTAAACCAGCTCCTATGTGCGCTGTAAGAGCAGCTTCAACATTATACAAAGAAGAATCAGCAATTGTTTCCTGTCCTGAGTCCCTGGATTCTATAAAAAATGTATAAAGAGTTCTAATTGGGAGGAATTGGCATTTTCCGGCTTTTTTCCTGTTCGGTTTTAAATATTTCGATGTACAAAAGCTGATTCAACATTTTGCTGACTAGCATTTTTTCACATACTCATATAGACTCATGCCAAAGCTTTTTGCTGCAACAGCAGGCCACTATTAAAGGGAAATGATAGTAAACAGGCAAACGCAGCATAAAATATCTTGTGATCAGGAGCGGACTGACAACTCATGGGACCCCCGGGCAATAGGGGATCATGGGGCCCCTGTGTCCTTTCCCAAACTCAAAAAAGCCTATGAAAAAGGTACCAGGGGCATCTCATGGGGCCCCCTACTGACCCCGGGTCCTCGGGCAGTGCCAGAGTCTCCAAATGGTCAGTCCGCCCCTGCCTGTGCATCATAGTGAACTTTCCCTTATAAAATGGTAGATTTATTAAACCAGCACAGCTAGACATCGGAGGAACATTTTGGGGAACTCCTAGGGACGTATTTTATAGAGATGATGACTGGAGGTCTCGTCTGCTCAGTTCATTATTCATCTGGAACATTATTACAGATCGTAATGTAGCCAGACGGTATCTGAACTGCTGCCAGTTATTGAGCAGACAAGGTATTAATACCACAATGTCACATTTAATGGAAGGTTAATGATTATGAGTCGGAATTACTAGATTACTCACCGGATTTGTGGGTATGGCGCTCCCTCAATAGTGCACGTGAACCGAGCTTCTTCACCGTCCACAAAGTAAGAGTTGCGCAGCTTGTTGACAAATCTTGGAGGAACTAAAGTAACATCGCAATGGTTAGCAGAGTAAAGAGCAGAGGAAGGAAGGAAGGAAGGGGTGAAGGAAGGAAGGGGTGAAGGAAGGAAGGGGTGAAGGAAGGGAGGAAGGAAGGAAGGAAGGGAGAAAGGAGGGAAGGGAGAAAGGAAGGAAGGGAGAAAGGAAGGAAGGAAGGGAGAAAGGAAGGAAGGGAGAAAGGAAGGAAGGGAGAAAGGAAGGAAGGGAGAAAGGAAGGAAGGAAGGGAGAAAGGAAGGAAGGGAGAAAGGAAGGAAGGGAGAAAGGAAGGAAGGGAGAAAGGAAGGAAGGAAGGAAGGAAGGGAGAAAGGAAGGAAGGAAGGAAGAGAGAAAGAAAGAGAGAAAGAAAGAGAGAAAGAAAGTAAAGACAGGAAACTCAGGAATTAAGAAAGGAAGGAACAGAGGAAGGGGGGTGGGGGGAAGAAAGGAAGGGATGTGGAGATGGACAAAGGAAAGGATGGAAATGAATGGAAACCAAAAGGAAGGAAGAAGAAAGAAGGAAGGGAGGAAGAGAAGGAAAAAAGGAAGGAAGGGAAGGAAAGAAGGAAGGAAGGGAAGAAGGCAAACAAGGAAGGAAAGAGAGAGAGAGGAAGGAAGGAAGGGGCGGAAAGAAAGGGAAACAAAAAGGAGGGAAGGAAAGAAGAATGAGAGAAAAGGAAAGAAGGAAGTAAGAAAGAGGGGGAATGAAGGAAGAAAAAGGAAGGAAGGAAGGGAAGGAGGAAGGGAAGGAGGAAGGAAGGAAAGAAGGAAGAGAGGGAGGAAGGAAAGGAAGGAAGGATGGAAAGGAATGGAAACCAGAAGGAAGGAAGAAGAAAGAGGAAGGAAGGAAGGAAGGGAGGGAGGAAGGAAAGGAGGGAAGGATGGAAAGGAATGGAAACCAGAAGGAAGGTAGAAGAAAGAAGGAAGGAAGGAAGGGAGGGAGGGAGGAAGGAAAGAAGGAAGGGAGGGAGGGAAGGAGGAAGGAAGGCAAAAAAGGAAGGAAGACAAAAAGGAAGGAAGGAGAGAAGAATGGGAGAGAAGGAAAAAAGGAAGTAAGAGAAGGAATGAAGGAAGAAAAATGAAGGAAGGGAGGAAGAGAGAAGGAAGAAGAGAGAAGGAAGGAAGGAAGAGAGGGAGGAAGGAAAGGAGGGAAGTATGGAAAGGAATGGAAACATAAAGGAAGGAAGGAAGGAAGCAAGGAAGGAAGGAAGATGAATTCAGCATGTTATCAGAAAATACTGGCAGACAATTTGCATTCTTCTGCAGGAAAGCTTCCCATGGGACGCTCTTGGACTTTCCAGCATGACAATGACCCTCAGCACAAGGCCAAGCTGACCCTCCAGTGGTTACAGCAGAAAAAGGTGAAGGTTCTGGAGTGGCCACCACAGTCTCCTGACTTTAATATCATCGAGCCACTCTGGGGAGATCTCAAACATGTAGTTCATGCAAGATGACCAAAGACTTTGCATGACCTGGAAGCATTTTGCCAAGACGAATGGGCAGCTCTACCACCTGCAAGAATTCGGGGGCCTCATAGACTATTACAGAAGACTCCACGCTGTCATTGATGATAAAGGGGGCGATACATAGGATTAGGAACTAAGGGGATACAGACTACTGAACAGGAGGCATTTCATTGGCTTACTTGTTTCCGTGTTTTGTTTTATGATTGGCCCATTCTGTTATCACCTCCAGTTACAGAATATGAATCCCACAAGAAATACAAGAAATGGGTTTTTCCGGCTCACTTGTGTTTTCTTTACAAATGGTGCGCATTCCCCGTAGATTATATATCCCTCCTATATAAGTGAAGGATGGGGAAAGCACTCATCATGATTAAGCCAACAATAACAGACTCGAAGTTCTTCTCTTCTCTCTTTGCCCAGATTCTATTTGCACGATGATGGGAACGACTTCATAATTTGGCTTAATTAGGATGAAAGCAAAGTGAATAATTCTAGCCGTGTGCGTGAATCACAGCGACAGGCCCTGAACTCAGCGCTAATGCGTTGTTTCCCAGTTCTGAGTCACGGAACGGCTCGTCTCTGGGAGGGAGGAGGGGTGCGCAGCATGTTTCTGCAGAATTCTCCCACAGCCGGCAAGATCTCTGCAAGGAGCTGCTAAATCCAGCCAGCCGGAAATTCAGGGAATTTTCCACTCTTGGGAAAGGTGTCCCCGACCTTCAAGATGTTAAAAATAAATTTCTAAGCAAAACGTTTCCATTTCCATAGGAGCAGCTTCCACCTTTGTTTGATGCAAATGAGCGTGCTTGCCTCATCAAAGGATTGCAACTGGGCAACGCTAGCAGGTCCTACAAAACCTGCACCTGAGCTGCAGTTTCATGAAGTGGACCTTAGACAGGTGCAGAATGGAAACATTTGTTTCGTTTCGGATTGATTCGTTGTGTTACTAATTTCTTTTTGTTGAATTTGTAACAAAATTTGTTTCGTTTATTCGTTTTCAATGGTTTCGAAGTATTCTAATCGAATTTGAATTGAAAACATCGATTTGGTGCAAATTCATTGTGAACAATAGCTGGTTCTATTCTATTCGAAATTTGATTTTCAGAAGACGGATATATTCTTTCTATTGTATTCTGTTCTGCTCTATTCTTTTTGATTCTATTCTATTTTGTTTTATTCTATTCCTTTTGAAATTCACAATAGGAAGACGGCTATATTTTTTCTATTTTATTCTATTCTATTTTTTTTTTCCTATTATAGTCTTTTCGATTCAATTTTTTTTTTTTATTCCTTGATCTATTCTATTTTATTCTATTCTTTTATATTCTATTCTGTTTTACTCTTATCTATTCTATTCTTTTCTATTCTAATCTATTCTATTCAAACTATGCAACTATGTAAATTTGTTCTATTCAATCTTCGAATTTCAGAAGACGGTTATAGTCTATTTTATTCTATCCCATTGTCTATTCTGTTCCCTTATTATCTATTCTATTTTACTCTAATCTTTTCTATTCTATTGTTTTATTTTTCTATGTTGTTCCTTTCCATTTCTATTCCTTTATTTTCTATTCTATTTTATTATTTTATATTATTATTATACAGGATTTATATGGCGCCAACAGTTTGCTCAGCGCTTTACAATATAATGGGAGACAATACAGCAACAATACAGTTCAATACAAGAGGGATAGGAGGGCCCTGCTCCTCGGAGCTTACAATCTAGGAGGGATTCTATTCTATTCTGTTGTACTCTGCTCTATTCTAATCAAATGTATTCTATTTTTTCTATTCTATTCATTCTATTCTATTCAAAATTTTATTTTGGAAGACGGCTATATTCTAACGCTAATGTACACAGTCTTTGAACGAAATCAGCAATAGTCAGCAATATGTTTATATTTCAAATAGTTTTTTAATTCAATTCAAATTCAATTCGAATTTTGTTTTGTTATTTTGGATTCGTTTAAAATCATCACTATTGTAATTTGGAAATTATGATGCATCCGAATAACAAAAATTTTGTCTGAATTTCGATTCAGGAAGGAAAAAACCGCACATAAGTAGTGGACCTATCATCAGCAGGGTCAGGCCGAGCGGTAGGCAGCAAGAGATGGCTGCCTTGGGAGCAGGAGGGGTGCAAAAAAAGACATGATCTGCAACGTATGTTGCAAAATTTATTGGCTTGTTTACAAGAAGCAAATGGGTATAATTAAATTTTTATGTTAAGGGACCCCCCCTAACTTGAAGTGCCCCGGGCCCCCCAAGATCTAAATCTGAAACTAGATACAAAATAAACCATCACCTTGGACAAGGATCTTCCCTAACGTGCTGGCATTCCCGGCTGCACTGGAGGCGAAGCACATGTACTGTCCAGAGTCCGCGCCGGTCATATTGTCTAATATGAGAGTGCAGGAACCATCGGGGTCTTCAATGATGATGTGATGGGGATCCACTTCCACCGAACGACCATCTGCAAGCAAAGGTAATATGTGCTAAGGGAAAAGGCAATGTTCAAAGTACGAGGTGGTATCAAACATTTTCGAGACAAGAAAGTACTTTATTTATCTAAGTTTACACACTATCACCTTCAAAATAGTCCCCAATTCACCGATATTCCAGGTAGGATACCTGGTCTTGGATAAGTGGGAACACTAAAATGAGCGCTTGTAGACTTAATCAGGAGAGCAGCGACTTTTCTCATCCATCTCAAGGTATTCCCTTCTCCAGTAGTATGAAAAAGCTTGAAGTAATATTTAACATGGAAGTTAGGACCTCGTCATGGCTGTGATGGATTTACAGGAGCTCCAGATCCCACCGCTGGAGGCCATGGGAAACATACCAAACCCTTTTGTTGGGCATAGAGGGGCAAATAACTTCCTGAAAGCAACAGGTAGGGAGAAAGTAGCCCATCTGTGAAAAAGTCAGTGGATTATGAGGACAATACTCAACAGGCGTTCTTCTGTCCTTTTGCCTGAGTGATGCTCAAAATTATTTTCTGTGATGTAGACACAGCAATACAGCGCTCCCAGCGTTCCTGCCACTTTGCCGCTTCTGGAGTGTGTCCTGGAAGTCTTCTTTCCAAAGCGTGTCAAGCACCTTCTGCTATTTGCCCTGGATTTCCTCAATGTTGTCAAAATGGCGGCCTTTAAGCTGGATCTTCATCTTCAGGAAGAGTCCATAAGAGCCAAATCTGGTGAGGAGGGTGGGTGTGGAAGCGAGATCATGGCAGTCTGGGCACGAACTTGGCAGCAACACGATGCATGTTCAAATCACATGTGGGGATTGCCTGGACTGTTCTGTATGACACACCGACAATGGCAGCAATGTTGTGGATTGTTCTCCGACAATCGTCAAGCACAAGTTGCCAAATGGTTTCAACATTTTCGAGGGTTGAGCTCGTTGAAGTTCTTCTTGATCTCTTGTTGGCTTCCAGTGATGTTCTTCCACTCTTGAAGCACACTTGGTACTCAAAACACCTCGAACAACTCACTGCAGCATCGCTGTAAACTTGCCAAGTCATGTCAAACGTCTCTGTGGCACGTTTTCCACAGAATTTCAGATTTGCTCTTTGTTCTAACTTGCTGTTCATGTTGAAATAGACTGTCAGGAATGGACTCAGCACTGGTGGTGGGACTCACCTGCCGTGTGGGCTGCAGTACCAGGGCTGACCAGCGGGTGCTCTCAGCAGCCAGAAGCTCACTTCTGCAGTCAGCCAACACCTGGGGCTGATTGCAGGAGGTGTATTTAAGGAATGACCAGGCCTGTGATCAGGGCCTTGGTGTAATGTTTCCCATGAGTCCCTGTACCTGGTATCCTGTGTTCCTGCTTATCTGCCTAGTTGCTGACCCTGCTTTGATCCTGACCTCTGCTGACCGTCTCCTGTTGAACCCCTGGCTTGCCTGACCATCCTTCTGCCTGATCCTCTCTACCGCGCTGCCCGTGAGTTACTGAACCCGGCTTGTGACCCTGACTATTCTCTGCCTGCTCCTCCGGTACCTCGCTGCCCGTACGTTGCTGACCTGGCCTGCCTGACTACACCTGACGCTACCCAGACGATCCATCCATCCATCCCACTCGGATCTGTCACTGTTACTAGGTCTGCCAGCCTCTTCACGTCAGGCTTTCCCATGGTACATACCCTCGGCGGACCCCTCTACCACAGTTGGGTGCACTCAGGGGCCGCGACCTGGTCTCAGTCCTGCGCCAAGTCCATCCCCACCATCAGGGGCTCTGGTGAAAAGGCAGACTGGGGCTTAGACTCCACGCCCTGGGGAATCCTGTTTCTGTGGGTACTAGAGATCCCGCCGGGCGGTGCCTGACAATACCTAACGGCCTGCCTGACCATTCCACCTCTCCAGCCCTGACTATGCCTGTGTTCCTGAAGCCTGCTACTTCCCTGTGTCAGTCCACACATTTCTAGTCATACCCGGATCCCTAACATAGACATGGCAACACACGTGCTTAGAACAGCACCAGTTGCACAGCTTCCGATGTACACAGGATGATTTCTTTTGGAACACTGACTTATGAAGGTCGGTGCTCCCTTTGACTGTGTGTGCAGCATTGTGCTGCCATTTGTTGGCATGTTACAAACTTAGTCTCAAAAGTTTTTGATACCACCTCATATTGTAACCCATAACAATGAGTCAGAATCCATCTTAAACTAAAAGTAGATTTTGCCCTAGGTGTACTCTAAGCCAAGTAAGGATGGCAAAAAAAACCTCATCACAACAAATAATTTTGAGCATCACTCAGGCAAAAGGACAGAAAAATGCCTGTTGTATATTGTCCTCATAATCCACTGACTTTTTCACAGATGGGCTACTTTCTTCCTTCCTGTTGCTTTCAGGAAGTTATTTGTCCCTCTATGCCCAACAAAAGGGTTTGGTATGTTTCCCATGGCCTCCAGCGGTGGGATCTGGAGCTCCCAGGTCTGTAAATCCATCACAGCCATGACGAGGGACCTAACTTCCATGTTAAATATGACTTCAAGCTTTTTCACACTACTGGAGAAGGGAATACCATGAGATGGGTGAGAAAAGTCGCTGTTCTCCTGATTAAGTCTACAAGTGCTCATTTTAGTCTTCCCACTTATCCAAGACCAGCCATACGGTCAGATATCCTACCTGGAATATCAGTGAATTGGAAACCAAACAATGCTTGTCGCGTAGTGCTAGGACTTGCTGGTAAGCAGGGCCGGTGCTAGACTATTTTGCACCCTAGGCAAGACCAGTGAGCTGAAGGATCGTTCATGACGTGGCTGCGTCCCGCACAATCAATCAGCATCTGCTCAACTCCTGACCATTGTCCACCCCCTCCTCCTGTCATCTCCATGACCCTCAATCCTCCTGGGCTCGGCTTACCTCTTATGGCTCCTGTGCAGAGTCCAGGTTGCAACACTCAGGGAGGACAGGCGGCCTCCCAGCACTATAGGGTTAACCCTGAAACCAGAGCACACCCCACCTATTGATTGGCTCCATCTTTGTAGAAGAAGGCGGAACCATTGCTGGACTTTTTGGTCACTAGCCTGCTACCTGTTACAGCTGGAGGATTGTGTGTGGTGTGTGCCAATGTGAAGTACACAGAGATCAGAGACTACTGACCGCCAGGGGTCCTGGGGGTAATGTCATCACTTCCCATACTAGGGGGAGTCGACACTTCACTGCTACATGGACTACTGTCATTTATATATACAGTTGTGTTCAAAATAATAGCAGTGTGTTGAAAAAAGTGAATAAAGCTGAAAATCCTTCTAATAGCTTTTATTTCCATCCACACAAATGCATTGGGAACACGACACATTCTATTCCAAATCACAACATGAAGAAAAATATATCAAATTTGTGTTGTTCCTCTAAAAAAATTGAAGAAAAGTGAATATTAGACGGTTCAAAAAAAATCGCAGTGTTTGTATTCTTCTTTACAAACTCAAACATTCACTATATAAACTGAGAAATGTTTGAAGATTTTGCTTTCCTTTGAATGACTTCATGAATATTTGGTTGTAGTCGCACTGTTTCTGAGAACTGCTGTACATCTGTGTTGCATGGAGTCCCCCAACTTCTGGCCCCTGTGATCAGGTATGCCAGCCCAGGATGATTGGACCACATTCCACAGTTCTTCTCTATTTCTTGGTTTTGCCTCAGAAACGACATTTTTGATGTCACCCCACAAGTTTTCTATTGGATGAAGATCCGGGGATTGGGCTGGCCACTCCATAACGTCCATCTTGTTGGTCTGGAACCAAGATGTTGCACGTTTACTGGTGTGTTTGGGGTCGTTGTCTTGTTGGAACACCCATTTCAAGGGCATTTCCTCTTCAGCATAAGGCAGCATGACCTCTTCAAGTATTCTGATGTATTCAAACTGATCCATGATCCCTGGTATGCGATAAATAGGCCCAACACCGTAGTATGAGAAACATCCCCATATCATGATGCTTGCACCACCATGCTTCACTGTCTTCACAGTGTACTGTAGCTTGAATTCAGTATTTGGGGGTCGTCTGACAAACTGTCTCCGCCCACTAGACCCAAAAAGAACAATCTTACTTTCATCAGTCCACAAAATGTTGGGCCATTTCTCTTTAGGCCAGTCAATGTGCTCTTTGGCAGATTGTAACCTCTTCAGCACATGTCTTTTTCCCAACAGTCGGACTTTGCGGGGACTTTTTGCAGATAGCTTGGCTTCACATCGGCGTCTTCTAATTGTAACAGTCCTCACAGGGAACGTCACACCTTCTTTCATCTTCCTGGAGCTGATTGTTGGCTGAGTCCGCCCCATTTTGGCTATTCTTCTATCCATTCCAATGGTAGTTTTTCGCTTTCTTCCGCGTCTTTCAGGTTTTGGTTGCCATTTTAAAGCATTTGCGATCATTTTAGCTGAGCAGCCGATCATTTTCTGCACTTCTTTATATGTTTTCCCCTCTCCAATCAACTTTACGCTGTTCTTCTGAACAATGTCTGGAATGACCCATTTTCCTCAGAATTTCAGAGAGAAATGCACTGTAACCAGCATGTCCAACATTTGCTGCCTTTCTTCCTTAAATAAGGGCAATAATTGCCACCTGTTTTTCAAAGAATGAATGACCTCACTAATAGAACTCCACACTGCTATTATATTGAACACGCCCCTTTCAATGAGTGATTCAATGACACAAAATCAGCAGCATGCATGTCATGACTGTTGGGTCTGTTGGATTTCTATTACTCTACTACACCTGCTAGGAAATTATTTGCCATGTAGAAATATAATTTCTACCAAAAACAGTGATTGATCCGGTTAGTGATGTCTGACTGATATTATTTTGAACACAACTGTATGTATGTACTAAATGGTCATGTGTGTGGACAGGTTGTGACAATTGTGCAGAGTAAAGACACCATCATTTCCTGTGTATGATGAGGGGGGGGGACTCTGCAGAGAAATGAAGACTTCATACAAGAGGTCCATAGGCCACACAGAGAAAGTGCTGGCCTGTGCTGTACCCTGGTGCCCCTAGGTGGAAGTGCATCCTAGGCGGCTGCCTAGTTTGCCCAGTGGAAGCACCGGCCCTGCTGGTAGGTTTATACAGGACCTTTTCCACAAAGGAAAAGGAATGACCCACTACCATCCATTTTCTGAATGTACTGTATGGATTCCCTAATAGGAAAGAGTTCCAGAAACTTCCAGAGTCTTTAAAATCACTCCACATCTGGTATGCTATGGGCATTATGGACATTCTGAAAGTCAACTGAATGAACAAATTACCTTTGTACCAGGTGACAATAGGCTTCGGGGTTCCGGTGACCCGGCAGGCTAGCTTAACAGTCTCTCCTAGTTCTGCTGTACAATCTGCCAGAACTTCGATGAAGTGTGGAGGATCTGTAAGATAGACATCAAGAAATAACTCAAAGTTGGGAAAAAGATTTGTGTGTTTTAAAAAGTCTAAGACTCATTCAAGAGCCCGAGACTAAGTGAAGGAACACCACGACTTTCAAAACTAAGGTGTATAGTCACATAGCCATCATTCTAGGCCACCCGCTCAACCCAGGCTCATCAGAAGCTCCAGACTAACAAAAACCCACCAGACTACTGCTATTGCCAAGGCATGGAGATCTCCAGTTCTGAATTTCCTTGAAGTGAAGAAATTAAAGAAACCTTGATTTATAAAACAATATGACAGCAAAACTGTTCGGCAGATAGGCCAACTTTGACAAGATCTGGGCCGCTTGGATCAAACACTTCCTCCCACGTACCTTTGACAAGCATCTCCAAATATATATTGTAAGGGTCTTTATGCTGCATTGGTGGCCCCCCCACAGGTAATGGTTGCCACTCTACCCTGCCTTCCATCCCCTCTGTGCCCTTGACCGCCATCCCTCCCCTCTTCCATTCTCCCATTGTCTTTCTAGCCCTCCTTCTCTCCACCGCTTCTTAGTCTTTTCAGTGACCAGATATACTCGGGTACAGTTCAACAAGGTTGGCTATGTGACACATTTGCTCTTTAGCTCCATCTCCTTATAGGTTACACGCATGTTACTGGGGAGTCGGTGCATGCTTAACCATTTATGTATGTTATGAATGCCTAACCTGAGACCGCCCTTTTATTGTGTCTGACCATGGACCATGTTCTTTATGTCTGAGCATGGACCATGTTCTTTATGTCTGAGCATGGACCATGTTCTTTATGTCTGAGCATGGACCATGTTCTTTATGTCTGACCATGGACCATGTTCTTTATGTCTGACCATGGACCATGTTCTTTATGTCTGACCATGGACCATGTTCTTTATGTCTGACCATGGACCATGTTCTTTATGTCTGACCATGGACCATGTTCTTTATATCTGAGCATGGAGTATGTTCTTTATGTCTGACCATGGACCATGTTCTTTATGTCTGACCATGGACAATGTTCTTTATGTCTCACCATGGACCATGTTCTTTATGTCTGAGCATGGACCATGTTCTTTATGTCTAAGCATGGACCATGTTCTTTATGTCTGAGCATGGACCATGTTCTTTATGTCTAAGCATGGACCATGCTCTTTATGTCTGACCGTGGACCATGTTCTTTATGTCTGATCATGGACCCTGTTCTTTATGTCTGACCGTGGATCATGTTCTTTATGTCTGAGCATGGACCATGTTCTATATGACTGACCATGGACCATGTTCTATATGACTGACCGTGGACCATGTTCTGTATGTCTGACCGTGGACCATGTTCTGTATGTCTGACTGTGGACCATGTTCTTTATGTCTGAGCATGGACCATGTTCTTTATGTCTGAGCATAGACCATGTTCTTTATGTCTGGGCATGGACCATGTTTTTTATGTCTGACCATGGATCATGTTCTTTATGTCTGAGCATGGACCATGTTCTTTATGTCTGACCATGGACCATGTTCTTTATGTCTGAGCATGGACCATGTTCTTTATGTCTGAGCATGGACTATGTTCTTTATGTCTCACCATGGACCATGTTCTTTATGTCTGAGCATGGACCATGTTCTTTATGTCTGAGCATGGACTATGTTCTTTATGTCTGACCATGGTCCATGTTCTTTATGTCTCACCATGAACCATGTTCTTTATGTCAAATGAGAACCCAATAAAAATTTATTGCAAGGAATGTACAACACCGCTTACTCCACAGTGGCAGGCTGAACCTCTGCTGTATGCCGGTAATCTCCTTCACCCATGAGTTCTTGATGATGACCGTGCGGGCTTGCAAAAGGTACTTGCGGACAGAGTCCTCCCGCTCATGCCATACTTCAAAGGCCCGATCGTCGCCCTCAACCTGATCATTCACGTCAATGTTTGTCAACTAAGGAGGAAAGATTAAGGAAGCATCAGAAATCAGAGAGGTATTGCGGTATTGTACGGTAAATAACGAGCAGAGCCAAGACATCTACTGACCTTCATCATATTCTTGAAGACATAGCTGTAAGTGTCTGTCCTGGTGTCTCTCTTGGGTTTGCAGATGATGAGATAGTTCTTGAAGAGGAAGACGTGACGATTGTGTCCTTTCCAAGCCATGCGGGCTCCTGGGGCGCCTTCCCAGACGATGAAATGACCCTACACCAAGGAACATTTGATTGATGGGTTTGAGTTAGCGCTTGTTAGCCCATATTCATAAATAAAAACCTATATAAAAACCCAACCACTGAAATCTTATATACAGTGGGGATCGAAAGTTTGGGCACCCCAGCTAAAAATTTGTATTAATGTGCATAAAGAAGCCAAGGAAAGATTGAAAAATCTCCAAAAGGCATCAAATTACAGATTAGACATTCTTATAATATGTCAACAAAAGTTAGATTTTATTTCCATCATTTACACTTTCAAAATAGCAGAAAACAAAAAAATGGCGTCTGCAAAAGTTTGGGCACCCTGCAGAGTTAATATCTTGTACTGCCCCCTTTGGCAAGTATCACAGCTTGTAAACGCTTTTTGTAGCCAGCCAAGAGTCTTTCAATTCTTGTTTGAGGTATCTTTGCCCATTCTTCCTTACAAAAGTCTTCCAGTTCTTTGAGATTTCTGGGCTGTCTGTCACACACTGCTCTTTTAAGGTCTATCCATAGATTTTCAATTATGTTGAGGTCAGGAGATTGTGAAGGCCATGGCAAAACCTTCAGTTTACGCCTCTTGATGTAATCCCCCATGGATTTCGAGGTGTGTTTAGGATCATTATCCATTTGTAGAAGTCATCCTCTCTTTAACTTCAGCTTTTTCACAGATGGCATCAAGTTACCATCCAAAATTTGCTGAAATTTTATTGAATCCATTTTTCCTTCTACTCGTGAGATGTTCCCTGTGCCATTGGCTGCAACACAACCCCAAAGCATGATTGATCCAACCCCATGCTTAACAGTTGGACAGAGGTTCTTTTCATTAAATTCTGTGCCCCTTCTTCTCCAAACGTACCTTCGCTCATTCCGGCCAAAAAGTTCAATTTTAACCTCATTGGTCCACAGAACTTGTTTCCAAAATGCATCAGGCTTGTCTATATGTTGATTTGCAAAGTTCAAACGATGATTTTTGTGGTGAGGACGTAGAAGAGGTTTTCTTCTGATGACTCTTCCATGAAGACCATATTTGTACAAGTATCTCTTTATAGTGGAATAGGGTACCACAACTCCAGTGTCTGCCAGATCTTTCTGGAGGGATCGTGCAGTCAAACGTGGGTTTTGAATTGTTTTTCTCACAATCCTGCGAGCTGTTCTGTCTGATATTTTTCTTGGTCTTCCAGATCTTGCTTTAACTTCCACTGTTCCTGATGACTGCCATTTCTTAATTACATTCCGAACAGAGGATATTGACATCTGAAAACGCTTTGCTATCTTCTTATAGCCTTCTCCAGCTTTGTGAGCGTCAACTATTTTCAGTTTGTTTTCTAGACAACTGCTTAGAAGAACCCATGGTGCTGATTGTTGGGGCAAGGTCAGATGAGTCTGGGCATTTAAAACCTTTGAGATTGACATCACCTGGTCTTCCCAGACGATGATTGAGAACAATCCATGACACTGGCAGGTCTCAGCTTGGCAAAGGGGGCAGTGCATGCTATAAATTCTGCAGGGTGCCCAAACTTTTGCAGACGCCATTTTTTTGTTTTCTGTTATTTTGAAAGTGTAAATGATGGAAATAAAATCTAACTTTTGTTGACATATTATAAGAATGTCTAATCTGTAATTTGATGCCTTTTGAAGATTTTTCCATCTTTCCTTGGCTTCTTTATGCACATTAATACAAATTTTTAGCTGGGGTGCCCAAACTTTCGATCCCCACTGTAAGACGAACTTAATAGTGGTAATGTAATTTCAAAAGTTGTTTTCAATCTTTGATGGATGGTTGTCCCATGATGTAACAATCACACATTTAACCACGGAAATTGAGAAGTTAACACCTATGCAGACTGACACCAAGGGTGAGATTATGTAACTCAACTTTTACACCTGCTATTCTGTTCTTGGAAATGATTGGTGGTGGAATGAAGGTGTCGGTGCCACCTGTGTGGATATAAATATCTTCATGATATTCAACAGAACTATGAAGTATCATGAAGTGGCCTGGATAAGCTTTGAAACGTCTTCATCGTTACCTAACAAGTCCAGTGGATTGTGACTGACTACTACTAGCTATACCAGCCTTCTTCAACCAGGGTGCCCTGAGGTTTCTTCAGGGGTGCCTTGGCAAAATATCTAAAAAATGCCCAAAAATTGTAGCAGGTGGATCAAGTCTGCTTTTTAGTTACACTAAGCCACGGGTTTTCATTGTGCACCACTATGACCTTCTAGCCGCCGGCATCCCAACAACCAATGACATCATCAGTCGATAAGGTGGATGTTGGTCGTCTGCATTTCCATTTATGTTTCCATTTGGAATTCAAATTAATTTTCGACTTCAAATTCATTTTCAAATTCAGGTAATTCGTTTCGTTATAATTTATTTTGGATTAATTGAAATTCGTTACTATTGTGATTCGGAAAATTGGATACTTAAGACTTCTTAGAAATGTGTTTCTATTCTATTGTTTTATTCTATTCTATTCTTTTCTATTCTATTGTTTTCTAATCTATTCAATCTTTTTATATTCTATTCTATTCTATAACGAAGCCTAGGAATCATCTTATTTCACTTTTATTCCTCATTGTAATATGCTTCCATTTCAAATTCAAATTCATTTTTTACTTCAAATTAATTTTCAAATTCAGGTAATTCGTTTCGTTAAAATATATTTCGGATTAATTAAAATTCGTTACTATTGTGATTTGGAAATTTGGATACTTAAGACTTCTTAGAAAGGTGTTTCTATTCTGTTGTTTTATTCTATTCTTTTCTATTCTATTGTTTTCTATTCTATCCTTTTATATTCTATTCTATAAAGAAGCCTAGGAATCATCTTATTTCACTTTTATTCCTCATTGCAATATGCTTCCATTTCTAATTCAAATTCATTTTTGACTTCAAACTCATTTTCAAATTCAGGTAATTCGTTTCGTTATAATTTATTTCGGATTCATTGAAATTTGTTACTATTGTGATTTGGAAATGTGGATACTATTTTGTTCTGTTGTTTTATTCTATTCTTTTCTTTTCTATTCTAGTGTTTTCTATTCTATTCTTTTCTTTTTTATTCTATTGTTTTATGTTCTATTCTATCCTTTTCTATTCTATTATATAAAGAAGCCTAGGAATCATCTTGTTTCACTTTTATTCCTCATTACAATATGTTTCCATTTTGACTTCAAATTCATCTTCGAATTCTAATTAATTTTCAAATTCAGGAAATTCCTTTCATTATAATTTATTTTGGATTAATTGAAATTCGTTACTATTGTGATTTGGAAATTTGGATACTTGAGACTTTTTAAAAAGGTGTGTTTCTATTCTATTCTGTTGTTTTATTCTATTCTTTTCTTGTCTATTCTATTATTTTCTATTCTATTCTATCCTTTTCTATTCTATTCTATTCTATAAAGAAGCCTAGGAATCATCTTATTCACTTTTATTCCTCATTGCAATATCTTTCCATTTCGAATTCAAATTCAATTTTGAATTCTAATTCATTCTCAAATTCAGGTAATTCGATTTGTTCTAATTTATTTTGAATTAATTTAAATTCGTTCCTATTGTGATCTGGAAATTTGGATACTTCCGAATCTCCGAATGACGAAACTTTGGTCTGAATTTCGATTCGTAACAAAACGAATTGAACGTTTGACTTTTTTAAAAGGTGTGTGGATAAGTTCCTTGTTTCCAGAACCCCCACCTCTAATGCCACTAGCACCAGATGCTGCTAATCCAACTCCCCCTACCTAAGAAGGGGAGGTCCACCTCCTCCGACACGCATTGGCTCTCTGCTACCACCTATTATACTAGGCGCTCTCCACCACATTCCAACAGATTGATCAGCTGAAGATTCAAATCCCAATTGCTATCATCTAGGACACGTCACGGGTTCAGCACCCCTTGTACGGCAGAATGGTTACAGACCTGGCGGATGGGTTCTCCCAAGGCCTCCAAGGTACCGGGGTAGTTCTCAATCAATGACACGTACAGGAAGTTCTCTGACCGGCGTGTAAGCGCGGACACGATGGCGTAGGCCTGTTCCAGCAACGCGCAATTCTTCCCGTTCCTTGCCTTGTTCCGGATCATTTCCTGGATACAAGCATTCATAAAGAAAGTATTACATTAATCACCATAGAAAACACATGGGACAGTCCCTAGGGAGGCAGGGATAGAGGCGGCACCAACTATTGCTTGAAGGTTTTTCTCTATAATATTTTCTCATCTTCGCTAGACCACCTTCTCAATGCTCTGTGTTATGGGGCAACTATGTGGCAAATGAGGTTTAATACATAAGGGGGGTATGATCTCCATGTATAATACATAAGGGGGGGATATGATCTCCATGTATAATACATAAGAGGGGGATATGATCTCCATGTATAATACATAAGGGGGGATATGATCACCATGTATAATACATAAGGGGGGGATATGATCTCCATGTATAATACATAAGGGGGGATATGATCTCCATGTATAATACATAAGGGGGATATGATCTCCATGTATAATACATAAGGGGGGATATGATCTCCATGTATAATACATAAGGGGGGGATATGATCTCCATGTATAATACATAAGGGGGGGATATGATCTCCATGTATAATACATAAGGGGGATATGATCACCATGTATAATACATAAGGGGGGATATGATCTCCATGTATAATACATAAGGGGGGGATATGATCACCATGTATAATACATAAGGGGGGATATGATCTCCATGTATAATACATAAGGGGGGATATGATCTCCATGTATAATACATAAGGGGGATATGATCTCCATGTATAATACATAAGGGGGGATATGATCACCATGTATAATACATAAGGGGGATATGATCTCCATGTATAATACATAAGGGGGGATATGATCTCCATGTATAATACATAAGGGGGGGATATGATCTCCATGTATAATACATAAGGGGGGATATGATCTCCATGTATAATACATAAGGGGGGATATGATCACCATGTATAATACATAAGGGGGGATATGATCTCCATGTATAATACATAAGGGGGATATGATCTCCATGTATAATACATAAGGGGGGATATGATCTCCATGTATAATACATAAGGGGGGATATGATCACCATGTATAATACATAAGGGGGGATATGATCTCCATGTATAATACATAAGGGGGATATGATCTCCATGTATAATACATAAGGGGGGATATGATCTCCATGTATAATACATAAGGGGGGATATGATCTCCATGTATAATACATAAGGGGGGGATATGATCTCCATGTGTAATACATAAGGGGGGATATGATCTCCATGTATAATACATGAGGGGGGATATGATCTCCATGTATAATACATAAGGGGGGATATGATCTCCATGTATAATACATAAGGGGGGGATATGATCTCCATGTGTAATACATAAGGGGGGATATGATCTCCATGTGTAATACATAAGGGCGAATATGATCTCCATGTGTAATACATAAGGGGGGATATGATCTCCATGTATAATACATAAGGGGGATATGATCTCCATGTATAATACATAAGGGGGGGATATGATCTCCATGTATGATACATAAGGGGGGGATATGATCTCCATGTATGATACATAAGGGGGGGATATGATCTCCATGTATAATACATAAGGGGGGGATATGATCTCCATGTGTAATACATAAGGGGGGATATGATCTCCATGTGTAATACATAAGGGGGGGATATGATCTCCATGTATAATACATAAGGGGGGATATGATCTCCTTGTATGATACATAAGGGGGGATATGATCTCCATGTATAATACATAAGGGGGGGATATGATCTCCATGTGTAATACATAAGGGGGATATGATCTCCATGTGTAATACATAAGGGGGAATATGATCTCCATGTGTAATATATAAGGGGGGATATGATCTCCATGTATAATACATAAGGGGGGGATATGATCTCCATGTATAATACATAAGGGGGGATATGATCTCCATGTATAATACATAAGGGGGGGATATGATCTCCATGTATAATACATAAGGGGGGGATATGATCTCTATGTATATTACATAAGGGGGATATGATCTCCATGTATAATACATAAGGGGGGGATATGATCTCCATGTATAATACATAAGGGGGGATATGATCTCCATGTATAATACATAAGGGGGATATGATCTCCATGTATAATACATAAGGGGGGATATGATCTCCATGTATAATACATAAGGGGGGATATGATCTCCATGTATAATACATAAGGGGGGATATGATCTCCATGTATAAATACATCAGTGGTTCATATAGTGAACTCGGTGTAGTTATTCCCCCTGAGGTCATCACAGAGGACAAGGGGGCGCTCTTTACATCTGGAGGAAAAGACATCTAATCTCCAAACACGGAAAGGTTTCTTCACAGTGAGAGCTGTGAAAATGTGGAATAGACTCCCTCAAGAGTTGGTTGTGGCCAGCTCAGTGGATTGCTGTAGGAAAGTCCTGGATTCTTTCTTGGATACACAGAATATAACTGGATATAACATTTATAGGGGAGGTTGATCCAGGGAATATCCGATTGCCTCTCGGGGGATCAGGAAGGAATTTTTTCCCTGCAGGAGCAGATTGGATCGTGCTTTGCTGGGTTTTTTGCCTTCCTCTGGATCAACTGTGGAGGTAAGATTATAACTTTTCTTTTTTTTAATGGTTGAACTGGATGGACTTTTTGCCCAACATGCTTCGGAATTTCTCACCTTCAGGATGACTTGATATCGATGTATTCTGTTGATCGGTCGTTCCAAATAGTGTTGAAGTGGTGGCACTGGAGGCTTGGAAGGATCAGCAAGGGCCAAAGCGTCCTCTGTGTATTTCTGGGATAAACCATGACATATGTCAGCAGGATGGAAAACATGCTCTACATTTTTTTTAAAGATTCAACAGGCACACATTAAAGCTGGGGTTTCTGCCGTGCCAGACACAGTTGTGCTGTTTGGCAGAGCTGTGTATTTCTCAGGACTGGATGGACAAAAAATCATTCGGCAGATAATACAGCATCTATATCCACCTGCCTGCCGGGGTGAAGTTTTAGATTTCCTAGTGGCTATTACAGACCTCATATATCAAAACAGTCAAACAATACATATATAGCGGAATGAACTGGAAGGTTTTTCATGAGATTGTTCTGAGGTTTGTTTGATTACTAACAAACATACTAATCACCACGGGCGGACTGACAACTCATGGGGCCCCCGGGCAATAGGGGATCATGGGGCCCCTGTGTCCTTGCCCAAACTCAAAAAAGCCTATGAAAAAGGTACCGGGGCATCTCATGGGGCCCCCTACGGACCCCGGGCCCTCGGGCAGTGCCCGAGTTTCCAAATGGTCAGTCTGCCGCTGCTAATCACTTAAAGTGGAACTGCACCACATCTGAGCACCACAAAGCAAAAATGCTAATTCATTGTTAATGTACAAAGCAAACTCCCCCATCCATCCATCCATCCATGCTCTATTTTGCTGAGAAATTATTTTGAAAAACACCCCCTAGCATTTCTGGCAGTGGCCATCTTGAGTAAGGGCAGATGACTCATGTAGCAGTTACTTCCTGGAATCCATCTGCCCTTAGCTCTGATATGGGCTGAACTGTGAACCCTCCCTCCTCTTCTGAAGACTGCTGGGATGTATGACATCATCTGACTAGGCAAGAAACCAGGAAGTAACTGAAGAAATAAAAAAAAAAGTTTAAAACAAGTAAATATGATCCACTTTCCTATCTATTTAGTAATGATAGCAGCATAGGGATTACAAATAGTCCGTGTTGACTGAGAGGGTGAAGTTCCACTTTAATGAATGATTATAGAAATAATTTGTTGTTTAAAAACAGCGTCTAGTTTTATGAAGTAAGATTTGCTGCGATATGTTTCCGTTTCAATGTTTTTATGGACATTTTGAGAGGTTATAACAAGCCAAGTTTTGCCCAGCAAACAGCAAACAGGCTCCTAAAGTAGAGCACAGGTGTACCCCGATTAACGTAATTTTTGGTTAACGAATGAAAATCCATTGAAAATAATGCCTCAGTTTCTTTGTTTCTTTTATCTCGGGAAATAAACTAAAAGGAAACTTTGTTTCTTTTATCTTGAGAAACAAACTACAAGGAAACATTGTTTCTTTTAACTCAGGGAAATAAACTAAAAGGAAACTTTATTTCTTTTATCTCGGGAAATAAACTAAAAGGAAACGTTGTTTCTTTTAACTCAGGAAACAAACTAAAAGGAAACTTTCTTTCTTTTATCTCGGGAAATAAACTAAAAGGAAACTTTATTTCTTTTCTCTTAGGAAAAAAACTAAAAGGAAACTTTGTTTCTTTTATCTCAGGAAATAAACTAAAAGGAAACATTGTTTCTTTTAACTCAGGAAACAAACTAAAAGGAAACTTTCTTTCTTTTATCTCGGGAAATAAACTAAAAGGAAACTTTATTTCTTTTCTCTTAGGAAAAAAACTAAAAGGAAACTTTGTTTCTTTTATCTCAGGAAATAAACTAAAAGGAAACATTGTTTCTTTTAACTCAGGAAACAAACTAAAAGGAAACTTTATTTCATTTATCTTGGGAAATAAACTAGTTTTTTTTCTTATAGCTCACAGAATTAGCTGTCACTTTCCCGGAGTTAAAGGATACTTTGTTTCTTTTATCTCTGGAAACGAACTAAAAGGAAACTGTTTCTTTTAACTCGGGATATAAAGTAAAATTAAACTTTATTTCTTTTATCTTGGGAAATAAACTAAAAAGAAAACATTGTTTCTTTTATCTCGGGAAATAAACTAAAAAGAAAACATTGTTTCTTTTATCTCTGGCAATAAACTAAAAGGAAACTTTGTTTCTTTTATCTCGGGAAATAAACTAAAAAGGAAACATTATTTCTTTTATCTCGGGAAATAAACTAAAAGGAAACATTGTTTCTTTTAACTCAGGGAAATAAACTAAAAGGAAACTTTGTTTCTTTTATCTCGGGAAATAAACTAAAAAGGAACCATTGTTTCTTTTATCTCGAGAAATAAACTAAAAGGAAACTTTATTTCTTTTGTTTTAGGAAATAAACTAAAAGGAAACTTCATTTCTTTTATCTCAAGAAACAAACTACAAGGAAACATTGTTTCTTTTAACTCAGGGAAATAAACTAAAAGGAAACTTTATTTCTTTTATCTTGGGAAATAAACTAAAAGGAAACTTTATTTCTTTTATCTCGGGAAACAAACTAAAAGGAAACTTTTTTCCTTTTAGCTGGGGGGGGAAAGTGACAGCTGATTCTCTGAGCTATAGTGAAGAAAAAAAAAGTTGGTAATTACATTTAAAAACCGGCACCGACCTACAGTGACAGCAACTTTTTTATTACTTCTTTCTCACCTCTGGAACGGATTAATTGGTTTTCAATGCATTCCTATGGGAAACTGCATTTCGGTTTTACAAATTTTTCACAGTATGAAACATCCCAATTTTCCTGGTTTCTCCACCTTTTTGGTGATCAGCATGTTAGAAAATTCATGAAAAACGATTGATTTTCCACTCAATGATGGTCAAATTGTACAATCGTTTTTCCAAAAAGGATATGCGCATGAGCCGTAGAACAGAAGTTTCAGCTGTTATATGGAGTGAACTTTATGACTCGTCAGCCGATTTTCAAAATCGTTGATGGGACCATCGGATTACCAAGCGAACGTTTTCGAATGAAAAATCGTTCGGAATTTGAACCATGTATAGTATATATGTATATGGAAATGTAGTTTTAGATGTATTGTTACAAAGACAAATACATTCCAGGTGCATCAAAATAAAAGGTTTTGAAACAGCGGTCTCTCTGCAGAGGTCCAGCATTTTTTAGTTCAAGCTCCACAGCTCACGCTCCCTGCTGATTGGAGAGGTATAGCTATGACTCAGTAATGGGTGTCAGATCTCTGCAGAGTGACCACTGCTTCCGCGCTGACAGCAACGGTCCATTCTCTATAGTATGCTGGCAGGGGGCAGACTTTTCTATTCAGGCTGTGGCTGCTTTCTAAAGAAAATGAACTGTAAGACAATGCGCCAATGCACACCTTTTGTTTTGGTGCCCCTGAAATATATTCAGTCGATTTAAATGAAAGGTCGAGGTGGGTTCTAATCTCCGGGGGGGAGGGGGGGGGGCTGAGCGACACAGTTTGTATTTGTACGAAGTCCCCATCCGCATTCATAATAAGCCGAGAACTTTTCCGGAAGAGCTTCATTAAATTCACATTTCACGCAGTTGGTGAACGCCGCCGCGTCTGTTCAGTGGAAATTCCTTCCTTGATTATTGCTGGAGAGAATTAGCATCACACCTGATAGAATCCAGGCATTGAAATTCGGGATAAATTATTAATTGCTTTTTTCCCAATCGCCGGGCTATTTCCAGACACTTCATTCTGTGTGAACAAGGACAGGCGGTCTGCGGGATGTATAATTCATGACTTGGGCTTAATTAGCGGGTGAACAATCGGAGGAAATACTGAACTCTGGGAAACCGAACAACTGCAAGTGTTCAACTCCAATATTTATTACATTTAGGATCTCTACGAATTATCGACACGGGAGGAATGCGTTCAAAGCGGGACATTGTTGTTGGCAGTCAGAACTTGTTCATTCTAAATGCAGGTTACAGGCGGGGCTGGCTTGTGCTGATATTCATTATGAATGGCAACCTCAACACACCGACATTCACAGAGGTCCGGGAAGTAAAATTTTGTTCCAGCAGAAGTTCGGATCTCATGTTTGTGCTATTGCTCAGCCCCTCATTACATCACAGCCCCCCCCCCATTTACAGCACAGCCCCTCTTTACATCACAGCCCCCCATTTACATTACATTCCCCCCATATACATCACAGCCCCCCATTTACATCACAGCCCCTCTTTACATTACAGCCCATTTACATCACAGCCCCCCCATTTACATCACAGCCCCTCTTTACATCACAGCCCCCCATTTACATCACAGCCCATTTACATCACAGCCCCCCATTTACATCACAGCCTTGCTTTACATCACAGCCCCCCATTTACATCACAGCCCCTCTTTACATTACATTCCCCCCATATACATCACAGCCCCTCTTTACATTCCCCCATTTACACCACAGCCCCCTTTACAATACAGCCCCCCTCCCCATTTACATCACAGCCCCTCTTTACATTACACCCCCCCAATTTACATCACAGCCCCTCTTTACATTACATTCCCCCCATTTACATCACAGCCCCCCATTACATTCCCCCCATATACATCACATCTCCCTTTACTTTACATTCCCCCCATATACATCACAGCCCCTCTTTACATTTCCCCATTTACACCACACCCCCCTTTACAATACAGCCCCCCATTTACATCACAGGCCCCCTTTACAATACAGCCCCCCCAATTTACATCACAGCCCCTCTTTACATTATATTCCCCCCCCCATTTACATCACAGGCCCCATTTACAATACAGCCCCCCCATTTACATCACAGCCCCTCTTTACAATACATTCCGCCCATATACATCACAGCCCCTCTTTACATTACAGTCCCCCATTTACATCACAGCTCCTCTTTACATTACACCCCCCCCCATTTACATCACAGGCCCCCTTTACAATACAGCCCCCCCATTTACATCACAGCCTCCCATTACATTCCCCCCATATACATCACATCCCCTCTTTACTTTACATTCCCCCCATATACATCACAGCCCCTCTTTACATTCCCCCATTTACACCACAGCCCCCTTTACAATACAGCCCCCCATTTACATCACAGCTCCTCTTTACATTACACCCCCCCCATTTACATCACAGGCCCCCTTTACAATACAGCCCCCCCAATTTACATCACAGCCCCTCTTTACATTACATTCCCCCCCATTTACATCACAGGCCCCATTTACAATACAGCCCCCCCATTTACATCACAGCCCCTCTTTACAATACATTCCCCCCATATACATCACAGCCCCTCTTTACATTACAGACCCCCATTTACATCACAGCTCCTCTTTACATTACACCCCCCCCATTTACATCACAGGCCCCCTTTACAATACAGCCCCCCCCAATTTACATCACAGCCCCTCTTTACATTACATTAGCCCCCCCCAATTACATCACAGGCCCCATTTAGAATACATTCCCCCCTTTTATATCACAGCCCCTCTTTACAATACATTCCCCCATATACATCACAGCCCCTCTTTACATTACAGACCCCCATTTACATCACAACCCCCCCTCCCCCCCACCATTTACATCACAGCCCCTTTACAACACAGCCCCCCTCCCCATTTATATCACAGCCCCTTTATAATACAGCCCCCCTCCCCATTTACATCACAGCCCCCTTTACATTACAGCCCCCTGCACCTCCTTTGCTTTGCAGTCCCCCATCTTTAAATCACAGCGTCCATCTTTTGCATCATAGTCCCACCCCCTTTACATTGTAGTCCCCCATATTTACATCACAGTCCCCTCTTTACAACCCATTTTCCCCCATTTGCATCACAGCCCCCCTTTACATCACAGCTTCTCTTTACAATACAGTCCCCCACCTTTACATAACAGTCCTCCTCTTTGCAGCCCTGTTGCCCACCTTTACACTGCAGTCCCCTGTCTTTACATCACAGTCTCACCATCTCTACAGCCCCCCCCCCCCATCTTAACAGCACAGCCCTGCCTTTACATTGCAGTCCCCACTTTACATTACAGATCCCCTCCATAATGCAGTCCCCCTTAACATAATATCACCCCCTTTACATCAGAGCCCAGTTTACATTGCAGCCTCCCTCTTTTACAGTAGAGCGCCCCCACTCCCCCTGTTACATTATAGCACCTCCCTGTTACGTCTCAGGGCCCTCCCTTTACATGGCAGTTCACTGTTTATCTAGCAGCCAGTGTACTCACCTCTCCCTCCCTTGTCCTACCTTTCATAGCAGAGGGCGGGAGGTGCAATCAGTCCGGATGGAGGGTGGGAGCTTCCCAACCTCTCCTATTACCAAGTGGGTGATTGGTTGCTAGGACCGCCCCTCGTCATAGCAATCAACCGGCCACTTGTTAATTTGAAAGCAGAGCAGCTCCCGCCCTCCATCCAGACCGATCGCACCTCCCGCCCTGATTTGAAGATGGCAGCAGTGGGAGGAAGAAAGGACAAACAGGCAGCGAACTTGCGAAGTCGTGGTGGTCCAGACAGAATTGTCACTCTGGGTCTGGACCGCGGTCCGCCTTTTAGTGATGCCTGCACTATACATGAGTGTTGGGGTGCACTGCAATGCAGTGTGTGATGCTTTTGTTAAAATATCCTATCTTTGGGACGTTTTGGTGCATTGGCAGCCCATTGATTTCAATGGGCTGCCTTATATGCAACACATATTAAAGTGTTACTAAACCCCGAACCCGGCATTCACTATATCCGGTCTCCCCGGACCCTGCATTCACTATATCCGGTCTCCCCGGACCCTGCATTCTCTATATCAGGTCTCCCCGGACCCTGCATTCACTATATCTGGTCTCCACGGACCCTGCATTCACTATATCCGCTCTCCCCGGACCTGCATTCACTATATCCGGTCTCCCCGGACCTGCATTCACTATATCCGGTCTCCCCGGACCCTGCATTCACTATATCCGCTCTCCCCGGACCCCGCATTCACTATATCCGCTCTCCCCAGACCCTGCATTCACTATATCAGGTCTCCCCGGACCCTGCATTCACTATATCTGGTCTCCCCGGACCCTGCATTCACTATATCAGGTCTCCCCGGACCCTGCATTCACTATATCTGGTCTCCACGGACCCTGCATTCACTATATCCGCTCTCCCCGGACCTGCATTCACTATATCCGGTCTCCCCGGACCCTGCATTCACTATATCCGGTCTCCCCGGACCCTGCATTCACTATATCCGCTCTCCCCGGACCCCGCATTCACTATATCCGCTCTCCCCGGACCCCGCATTCACTATATCTGCTCTCCCCGGACCCCGCATTCACTATATCTGCTCTCCCCGGACCCCGCATTCACTATATCCGGAATCCCCGGACCCTGCATTCACTATATCTGGTCTCCCCGGACCCTGCATTCACTATATCTGGTCTCCCCGGACCCCGCATTCACTATATCCAGTCTCCACGGACCCCGCATTCACTACATCCGGTGTCCCCGGACCCTGCATTCACCATATCCGGTCTCCCCGGACCGTGCATTCACTATATCCGGTCTCCCCGGACCCTGCATTCACTATATCCGGTCTCCCCGGACCCTGCATTCACCATATCCGCTCTCCCCGGACCGTGCATTCACAATATCCTGTCTCCCCGGACCGTGCATTCACTATATCCGGTCTCCCCGGACCCCGCATTCACCATATCCGGTCTCCCCGGACCCTGCATTCACTATATCTGCTCTCCCCGGACCCTGCATTCACTATATCCGCTCTCCCCGGACCCTGCATTCACCATATCCGGTCTCCCCGGACCCTGCATTCACCATATCCGGTCTCCCCGGACCCTGCATTCACTATATCCGCTCTCCCACAGTACACAGAATATGGAAATGCAATTATTTTAGTAAATATAAACTGCTAAATCCCTTTTCTCATCAGCAGTATATAGAAGTCTTGTGACTTCTATCAGTGTCCAACAGAGCACTGGTTAAAGCTAACAGGAGGAGTTTTCATTCACTTCTAACTGTCCTATGAGGCTGCAGGATCCCTGACCCTCTGTCTGGACAGTGCTGATTGGCCTTTTGCTGATCATATGCACCCTCCCAAGGAAAGAAAAATGCTATCAATACACACCAAACTGAGCATGTGCAGCTTTTCCCCGAGGCTCTGTACTATCAGCAGACGGATGGGGGACAGTAGAAGAAGGGGAGGATCAGTGAAGACAGGATCAAACAGCCTTTTTACACAATGCAGAGGACTAACCCCTTAGGTTCCACAGTGAGTATAACCAGCACGCTTTACTGCATCTACAGACTGATTGTACTGTTGGGGTTTAGTAACACTTTAACGCACCACACAAAAGGTAAATGGCCCTTAGGGCTCATTCACACTAGCTTTGGTCTCTGAAGAGTGATCTCGGATCTCTCTTTAGAGAGCATTTGACAGACGGTGAGGAGGCGCTGTATCGCCTTCTCTCTGATTGCTTTAAACCCTTGAACCCCACACTAGCATGCCACAACCATGTGCTTTGCATGCAGCTGCAGGACGCTCACAGAGCAGGCCCTATTCAATGGAATGGGTCACATCCGGTATGCCCGCTGAAAGCAACAGGGGAGTATAATTTCTGCCTCGAAACAAAGCATTTTGGTCACGGCATATATACACCCCTGGTTACTGCCTCTGCAGGTAAAAGGGGCAGCAGTTGCGGGAGCAGAAAAAGTGTGGCTCAACTGTGGGTTTTTACCACCCCAAACCACTAGTATGAACAAGCCCTTAAAGTATAACTATGCGCAAAATAAAACTGACATATATGATACGATCTGTCACCAGATTTCAAGCCGCAGTGATTGTAACATAGTTCTATGCCCTGTTGACCCTGCCAGTAGATCAGTTATTTTTCCACTTCTTGGGCTGACAACGCCATTCATTCTGCAGTGAAATTACACAGCAGTGTTGTCACCCTGTGGGCAGGGTAGTCTTAGCTGGACAAATACATTGCAGGTGCATCAAAATAAAGGGCTTTGAAGCAGTGGTCTCTCTTCAGAGGTCCAACACTTTCCCCAGCTGAGTCAGAGTTACAGTTCTCCAGGTAGCACAGCTCACACTCCCTGCTGATTGGAGGGTTCTAGCTATGACTCAGCAGGGACATGTCAGACCTCTGCAGGTAGCCAGCATAAAGGCATAGCTATCAATGGCCTCAATGGAAGTAAATAATACCCCAGGCTTGGTGGTCAGTAGAGAAATACATGATAAAGCATCTGTGGTCTGTAGGAGGAGGAATAGTTCCCCCACCATGGTATCAATGGGAGGAATAGTGCCTCATCATTGGTATCAATGGGAGGAATAGGGCCCCATCATTGGTATCAATGGGAGGAATAGGGCCCCATCATTGGTATCAGTGGGAGGAATAGTGCCCCATCATTGGTATCAATGGGAGGAATAGGGCCCCATCATTGGTATCAGTGGGAGGAATAGTGCCCCATCATTGGTATCAGTGGGAGGAATAGTGCCCCATCATTGGTATCAGTGGGAGGAATAGTGCCCCATCATTGGTATCAGTGGGGGGGAATAGTGCCCCATCATTGGTGTCAGTGGGAGGAATAGTGCCCCATCATTGGTATCAGTGGGAGGAATAGTGCCCCATCATTGGTGTCAGTGGGAGGAATAATGTCCCATCATTGGTGTCAGTGGGAGGAATAGTGCCCCATCATTGGTATCAGTGGGAGGAATAGTGCCCCATCATTGGTGTCAGTGGGAGGAATAATGTCCCATCATTGGTGTCAGTGGGAGGAATAGTGCCCCATCATTGGTATCAGTGGGAGGAATAGTGCCCCATCATTGGTATCAGTGGGAGGAATAGTGCCCCATCATTGGTATCAGTGGGAGGAATAGTGTCCCATCATTGGTATCAGTGGGAGGAATAGTGCCCCATCATTGGTATCAGTGGAAGGAATAGTGTCCCATCATTGGTGTCAGTGGGAGGAATAGTGCCCCATCATTGGTATCAGTGGGAGGAATAGTGCCCCATCATTGGTATCAGTGGGAGGAATAGTGCCCCATCATTGGTATCATTGGGAGGAATAGTCCCCCATCATTGGTATCATTGGGAGGAATAGTCCCCCATCATTGGTATCAGTGGAAGGAATATGGCCCCATCATTGGTGTTAAGGAGCAATAGTGCCCCATCATTAGTGTCAGTCAGAGAAGTAGTGCCCCTTCATGGGTGTCAATCAGAGGAATAGTGCCCCATCATTGGTGTCATTGGGAGGAATAGTACCCATCATAGGTATCAGTGGGAGGAATAGTGCCCCATCATTGGTGTCATTTGGAGGAATAGTGCCCCATCATTGGTGTCATTGGGAGGAATAGTGCCCCATCATTGGTGTCATTGGGAGGAATAGTGCCCAATCCTTGGTGTAAGTGGGAGGAATAGTGCCCCATCGTTGATGTCAGTAGAAGGAATGGTGCCTCAAGAGTTGGTTGTGGCCAGCTCAGTGGATTGCTTCAAAAAGTCCTGGATTCTTTCTTGGATACACAGAATATAACTGGATATAACATTTATAGGTAAAGTTGATCCAGGGAATATTCGATTGCCTCTCGGGGGATCAGGAAGGAATTTTTTCCCCTGCAGGAGCAAATTGGATCATGCTCTGCTGGGTTTTTTTTGCCTTCCTCTGGATCAACTGTGGGTATAGGATTATAACTTTTTTTTTTTCTATGGTTGAACTGGGTGGACTTTTGTCTTTTTTCCGTCAGACTAACTATGTAACTATGTGCCCCATTGCTGGCGTCAGTGGGAGGAATAGTGCTCCATTGGTGACAGAAGGAGGAATAGTGCCCTATTGTTGGGGTCTGTGTGAGAAAATATGCCCCACTGTTGGTTTCAGTGGAATGAAATAGTGTCCCGTCATTGGTGTCAGTGGGAGGAATAGTGCCACATCGTTGGTGTCAGTGGGAGGAATAGTGCCACATCGTTGGTGTCAGTGGGAGGAATAGTGCCACATCATTGGTGTCACTGGGAGGAATAGTGCCCCATCATTGGTTTCATTGGGAGGAATAATGTCATATCATTGGTGGTCAGTGGAAGGAATAGTGCCCCATCATTGGTGTCATCGGGAGGAATAGTGCCCCATCGTTGATGTCAGTGGGATGAATAGTGCTCCATCGGTGTCAGTGGAAGGAATGGTGCCCCATTGTTGGCATCAGTGGGAGGAATAGTGCTCCATTGGTGTCAGAGGGAGGAATAGTGCCCTATTGTTGGGGTCAGTGTGAGAAAATATGCCCCATCGTTGGTTTCAGTGGAATAAAATAGTGTCCCATAGTTGGTGTCAATGGAAGGAATACTGCCACCTCATTGGTGTCGGTGAAAGGAATAGTGCCCCATCGTTGGTGTCAGTGAAAAGCGAAATAATGCCCTATAGTGTCAGTGGAAGGAACGGTGCCTCATTGTGGGTATCAGTTGCAGGAATGGTGCGCCATCATGTTTTTTGCCATGTATGTCCTTACATATATTTACACTTTTTGAATACTCATTAATAAATTACATTGATAGTCCGTAACCGCAGTTGGCCTCTTTATTTGGGACCTCTTCCTTGTGGGATTTTTCCCACACCTTTTTTGTATGGTGCCCCATCATTAGAAGGAAGAATAGTGCTCTAAGGGTTGAATAAAGAGAAAGAAAAGAACCCACACATACTTTGTAGAACTCCTGAATGGCATCATTGACCACAACAGATTCAGCCTGCACACGACCCACCAAGTACATAATGTACTTATTAAACTCCTCCTCATTCCTGATGAAGCACATGGCAATGTCGTCATCTGTGTCACAGTTTTTTAGTTCTTGGAAGAAAGTTCTGTGGAGGAATAATAGAATTACCTCATCATAAAACAAAATGCACACGTCCTAGTTGGGCATCTAAAATGATGATAAAAGTATCTAATACAGACCTGGTATGGAAGTCACCAATATCACTGATGTTCCTGAAAATAATGGTCTTCTGATTGGCCACAGCCTCGGGAATATCAGCACAGGTCTCGGTGTAATTTATATGATGGGTATGAAGAAACTGGAGGTCCTGGACATATTCCTTCTCTGAGGCCAGAAGATCTTGAATGAAAGTGCTGAGAAGGAAAAGGGAGGAATTTAATTTTAGCCAACAAATTCTGATACTTTGGTGGAACCGCAATGGGGTCCACCAACAGTCCATCATTTAAATACCTGAGTTTCTTTTTATAGTCTTCTTCTGAAATTGATTCTCCTGAAAATTCCACAACATCTCCTGATCCCCATTCTGGTGATAACTTGAAACAAACAAAATTAAAAAAAAAAACAAAATTTGTGTTATAATTGTTTCTTGAGCAAATTATTCAAGGTTGTGAGAGAACAATCCTGTGAATTTTTGTGTAGTTTTGAAGAGCCCTAGCTGGAGTCAGATTTTTAATAAAGTTAAATTACAATATGGCTTTTATAGCAATTGTACGTGTAAGATCTATAGTGGAGCTTTCCTATTAAAGGAAAAATTTTTACCTTCAAACGCTTATCCAGGTATGCAGGAGACACCCAACCCTGTCGGGAGGCGCTTATCTTGGTTGGTTTTGTCCTGACAAGCCACTTCAGGGGATGGGCAGAGTCAAGGACTTCCACGTACTGGCCCTCTTTCAGAGTTATGGTTTCCTTATCGACAGTTATTGGGTTGTAGTCAGCTGTGGCCATGTAGATATCGAATATCTGGAATCATAAATGACAATTTTGCCAAAAATAAACCTACATATAGACATAAAGGTTACAAAATATCTAAAAACCAAGCTGCCTAGGCAATCTTGTTGGTAAATGTCTCAATATTTCCCCCTTGAAGGTACAAGGGCAAATCAGATCGGGCTTTAAACTTTTCAAGAAGAAAAGGATATGTACAACTCCCTCCATATACTTGAATACAGTATGTACTTTGCATTATAAATCTTAAACAATAGCTACAGTTGTCACATTTTCAGAACTTTTTGGAACAGGCTGGTCTTTTATAAGTAAATTTGTATTGAAGCAATAGAGCTATTACCATCCAGATTTTTTTGTTTTTGTTTTGGATAGTGCAAAAATGGATGTGATATTTTTTTTCTGTCAGCAACTATATTAGAGGAGATTTTCCCTCACTCCCTGACCCATACATGAAACAGGGGATGTTATCATTGGAAGACACTGGCAGCAATTAAAACATTGTACAAGTCCCTAAACTGAACTCCATATAAGCCCATGTGTCCATGTACAGAACCCTTAACTTCCCATAGTACTCCACCAACCTTCCATAGTGGTCCACAGTGCCATCACACCTCCTAAGAGCCCTCAGCCTTCACAGTGCCCCTCAACTTACCACAGTGTCACCCAGTGTCCCACAGTACCTGTCAGCCTACTGAGGACCCTTCAGCCCTCCGTAGTGCCCCCAACCTCCAACATTGTCCCACAGAGCCCCTGAACCTCCCACAGTGCCCTTAGTCTGCTGAAAAGCCTCATGTCCTTCTGTGTGCTCCTAAACTCCAACAATGTCCCACAGTGCCCCAGCCTCCTCCAGAAACCTCATTCTACAGGACCACCAAGTCTACTGCAGAGCCCCCTAATCCACTCCACAACCCCCATTCCCTCCACAGTGACACCCAACCCCATCCAGAGTCTTCCAGCACTTTTTATACCTGTATTGCTATCCCATACTTTTATTTTATGAGTATAAACTTTATTCTCTACTGTTGAGGCATGGAAGGAATTTCCTGGGCCCTGGTCTCAAAAAAGGTTGAGAACCACTGCTCTAGATATACTGTTGTAGTCTTCTGCTGTCCATAAGCGACCAGCTAGTTATTTTGCCCTAGTTGGAAAAGCAGGGGTCTAATGTATACATATTTAGAAATTGAGTATTCTAAAGGCATTGTTCTTCACCTCTCCTCTGGAGTCCCCATCTTCTGACTCTGAGGAAGACTCAACAGCAATAGAGGATGGTCTGGACCTGCCATGACGCGGAGAAGCAGAGGGTGTCTTGGATTCATCATCGCTATCCATACCAGGCATTCCAGGCACTCGAAGGGAAGCTATAAAGTAATAACAGAACACACAATGCTGAAAAAAACTTTAACCCAACTAATGCCCATATCAAACTCTGACTAATCAGCCATCAAAGCAAGATTTCAAGTGTGCAATGAGGTGTTTACCAAAAGACAGATCACATTCTTAATAGGCTGAAAAACAAAAAAAACACATGCATTGGAGGTTTGACCACCAAAAAGATCTTGGGCTTTTAAATGTGCTTCTCTAAGTGTAAAAAAACACACACGTTGGGGTCACTAAGTGGTCCTCCCAGGAATCTCCGGCCATGTATGCAAAGGGGCGGGAACGACTGCCAATCTGTAGCACTAAAAAATGTAGAGATGCAGGAATTGAATAGATCACATGTCTAACCCTCACTGTTAATACTTCTCAGGGATCTTAACCCACAACCTCTGCTGCATCTGGCAGTAGGTCTTCTTGCTCTGCCACCAAGGATGCTGGACATCTCCCTGCCTGATTCCTTAGACAACCTTTCCTTGTTTCTCTTGAGCCTTGAAACCTTTGCTCAGGGGTGGACTGACAACTCATGGGGCCCCCGGGCAATAGGGGATCATGGGGCCCCTGTGTCCTTGCCCAAACTCAAAAAAGCCTATGAAAAAGGTACCAGGGGCATCTCTTGGGGCCCCCTACTGACCCCGGGCCCTCGGGCAGTGCCTGAGTTTCAAAATGGTCAGTCCGTCCCTGCCTTTGCTCCTATTGAAGCCATATCTCTGCACTTTCTGTTTGCCAGATGATTGTGCTCTCTCCAGCCTATATCTTGCTCTTTCCCATACCTGCAGCTGTCCTTATCTTCACTACTACCCGTTACCAACCTTGGCTTGTTCCTCAACTATGCTTCCACTTGATCCCAACCTGCAACCACTTGGCTTGTTTACTGTCTACATTTCTGCCTGATCCCTACCTGCTATATCTGCCACTAGACTCCTGGTGGGGTGATCCTGAAGACCTCAACCTGGTACTAACGTGTAGCTAAACCCATCTTCACCATCAGGAGCTCTGGTGAAGACCAGTTAGTGCTTAGACCCCGCACTTCGGGTGAGCCTGTGTCATCTGCCAGGGTGACCTGCTTGTGTACTGTTCCATCTGATTGGTGGGAACCTCTCTACTACTACAGCTACTGGTCTCCAAGCCTGACCAGGACAATACTGCTATTATAAAGTACATGACAATTTCCCGCTATCAATGGTTGTTAAGGATGCAGGCACCGACTAGTCTTTAACAACTAGTAATGTCATTGGGTCCGTTAACTTACATGGCCGGGAATAACCAGTCATGAAAGCAAAGGGGACAGGATCCATGTAACATCATTGACCATATATGACCATGTCCATGCATGGTCAATGATGTCACCGGGAGACCCCGCCACTTTGCCCTAGGTGCTGAAAACCCACAATATGCCATTGCACACTCCAGCATTGCCTGACCATCACTATGGGTTTCAAGATCAGTTAACCCCGTATAGGTTGAACCTATATGGGGTTAACTGATCTTGCAACCCATAGTGATCTGTGGGATCAGCTTCAGCGGTTTGCAGCCTGGAAGGGGTTAACTGTGGCAGCTCTGTGATTAAGTCGGAGATCGGCTTCTTCGGCCTGAAGCCGGCACATGCGCAGTTGCTTCAGGGGATACATATATTCAAGGGATACTCATTTTACCGCTACACCTGGCACCGCTCCTTCCTCTCTGGAAGGGTGACACCACGTGTTACTGCATTGGGTGACACCAACCCTAGGGACGCCTCTGATGTGCACCATCATATATATATATATCTATATGGTTAAAATTGTATGTATAGCCAAAACTTTTTTAATTTGTACTTTTGTAGAATACAGGTACGCAGGGGCGGACTGACAACTCATGGGGCCCCCGGGCAATAAGGGATCATGGGGCCCCTGTGTCCTTGCCCAAACTCAAAAAAGCCTATGAAAAAGGTACCAAGGGCATCTCATGGGGCCCCCTACTGACCCTGGGCCCTCGGGCAGTGCCCGAGTTTCCAAATGGTCAGTCCGCCCCTGCAGGTAAGGCATAATACTTTCTATACTTAAGATGCAACCAAAAATTAGACTAATACTGCAGCTACTTCCAGAGTCCTTCAGAAGGGCACAGGGAACAATGGGTGAGTGTCTAGGGTGGCGGGGATTGGGGGAGGGGGTGCAACACCAAGAATGAAGCCTTTACGGTGATGCATTTTGTTTCCTCTTTTTTCCAGCTCTTATCTTTGGGTGTTTTATTGGTGAAATAGATTAAAAAAAAACCATACTCACAAGCCCAGTAGGCTAAAGGCATCGATTGCTCTGATGAAGGAGGCCAGAGTCACCCGAAACGTGTCAGCTGATGGTGTCATTTATCTGTCAGTTGTACTGGACAGGAGACAAACGCACTTCTTGCCTGTGACCTCTAATGCCTTTAGCCTACTGGGCTTGTATGTTCTCATCTATTTCACCAATAAAGTACCTAAAGATAATGCAGTAGATGTTCGCGCCCTTTTTGTTCTTGTTGTTGTACTGCTGGAATTCCCCGATTTGAGGAGGGCTGTGCTGCCTGCATGACAAGTTTGGGATGCTTCTCCTTGGCTTGTTTCCATATTTAAAGATGGGGCCCTACCATATGAACTCCAAAAGTGTCAAGTGTGTACTTTGTCATTTACTCAACAGGTTATGGTTTTATCCTACAAGGAGTAACCCCTCATTGTGCCCCCCCCCCCACTGCTTTCATCCCCTCATTGTGCCCCCCCACTGCTTTCATCCCCTCATTGTGCCCCCCCACTGCTTTCATCCCCTCATTGTGCCCCCCCACTGCTTTCATCCCCTCATTGTGCCCCCCCCCTCTGCTTTCATCCCCTCATTGTGCCCCCCCCACTGCTTTCATCCCCTCATTGTGCCCCCCCACTGCTTTCATCCCCTCATTGTGCTCCCGCACTGCTTTCATCCCCTCATTGTGCTCCCCCACTGCTTTCATCCCCTCATTGTGCTCCCCCACTGCTTTCATCCCCTCATTGTGCTCCCCCACTGCTTTCATCCCGTCATTGTGCCCCCAACTCCCTTCATCCCCTCACTTTGCACCCCACTCCCTTCATTATCTCATTGTGCACCCCCACTCCCTTCATCCTCTCACTGTGCACCTGTGCTCCCTTCATCCCCTCACTGTGCACCCCCACTCCCTTCATCCCCTCACTGTGCACCCCCACTCCCTTCATCCCCTCCTTGTGCACCCCCACTCCCTTCATCCTCTCACTGTGCACCCCTGCTCCCTTCATTCCCTCATTGCGCACCCCACTCCCTTCACTCTCACTGTACACCCCTGCTCCCTTCATTCCCTCATTGTGCCCCCCCCAACTCCCTTCATCCCCTCATTATGCCCCTCAATTCCTTTCACCCCATCATTGTGCACCCCTGCTCCCTTCATTCCCTTATTGTGCACCACCACTCCCTTCATCCTCTCACTATGCACCCCCCTCCCTTCATCCACTCATTGTGCACCCCCACTCCTTTCATCCTCTCACTGTGCACCCCTGATCCCTTCATTCCCTCATTGTGCCCCCCAACTCCTTTCATCACCTCATTGTGCACCCCCACTCCCTTCATCCCCTCATTGTGCATCCCCACTGCCTTCATCTCCTCACTGTGCACCCCCACTCCCTTCATGCCCTCATTGTGCCCCCCAACTCCCTACATCCCCTCATTGTGCCCCCCAACTCCCTTCATCGCCTCATTATGACCCCAACTCCTTTCATCCCCTCATTTTGCACCCCCGCTCCCTTCATCCCCTCATTGTTCACCCCCGCTCCCTTCATCCCCTAATTGTGCCCCCCAACTCCATACCCCCTATTGTACACCCCCAACCTCTCCACCACCTTTATTGTGCACCCCAACTCCATATACCCTCTTCTCTCCCAGGCTCACTGGTAGTTGGAGGAGTTCCAGTGCATGGCAAGCCAGCTAGTGGTGGTCCCAAGAAGGAGAGGAAGGAGAAGAGAGATCAGAGCCATCCTCACCTGCACCAAGCAGCGCACTGCCACACCCTCAGCAGGAGTGCGTCACATCAACTCCGCCCACTTCAGCCTACAACCACCCAGCCGGACCCGCCCACACAGCCTATGAGGGAGCGCTCCGCTGACAGGACCAGAATGGAGGCAGACCAATCTACTTCTTCTCACCATAAATCCTCTCTAATTTTGCACCCCTAAGAATTTAGGGCAATCACCCCTGTGGCCCCACCCACACGACACCACTGGCTGTGACCATAGTTTTCTTTTAACCCTTGTAGTGAGGGGGGGGGGTGGAGCACTGCAATGGTATTTTTTTCTGCCTGGAGTGGCACTTTAAAGTGGTTGTAAACCCTTCCATATCCCCAGTGAAGGGACTATCCTAGGTGATACACAGAGATGAAACAAATCCTCTTACATAAGTTGTACCTGTTTATCTGCAGTATTCTCTTCTCTACATCTGTTCAAAGAGCAGACTTTATATAGCTTTTTTGAGAGTTCAGAAAGCAGGGGATGGGGAGCTGAAGTTACACTCTAAAGAGCTCAGTGAGCTGATCGGATGGAAGAGACATGCCCCCTTCACACAGCACACAGGAACAGAGCTGAGGCTGTCAATCACAGGCTGTGTACTGGAGCTCCCTCCTCTGTCACCTTTTTTCTCTTGGTGTCAGGAAAACCTGTCAGAAGTGACTCGTGCAAACAGCAGAGGAACCAGGCAGCAGACAGAAATGATAATTAGTGCTCTGGATTGTTCACATTTCATGTCTAAGGTTTACAACCGCTTTAAGATATCAATTCAGTCAGTGAAATGGACACTGGATTTCTGGCAGGATCAACAAGTATATTTCTGTACTTGCAGAAAATGTGATTTGCCTAAAAAGAAATAAAACTAATGCAGCCACCACATCTCAGGACTGGTTAGCTGCAATATATTCCATTTTTGTTCTCAAGTTAGGATATACAGCGCCCTGAAAAAGTCTTCACACCCCTTGAAATTTTCCACATTTTACAACCAAAAACGTCAATGTATTTTATCGGGATTTGATGTGATAGACCAACACAACGTGGCACATAATTGTGAATTGGAAGGAAAATGAGAAATGGTTTTCAACATTTTTTACAAATAAATCTGTGAAAAGTGTGGCGCACATTTGTATTCAGCCCCCTTTACTCTGATACCCCTAACTAAAATCTAGTGGAACCAATTTCCTTCAGAAGTCACCTAATTAGTAAATAGAGTCCCCCCTGTGTGTCATGTGATCTCAGTATAAATCCAGCTGTTCTGTGAAGCCCTCAGAGGTTTGTTAGAGAACATTAGTGAACAAACAGCATCATGAAAGCCAAGGAACACACCAGACAGGTCATGGATAAAGTTGTGGAGAAGTTTCAAGCAGGATTAGGTTATAAAAAAAAATCTCCCAAGCTTTGACCATCTCACAGAGCACTGTTCAATCCATCATCCGAAAATGGAAAGAGTACGGCACAACTGCCAACCTACCAAGACATGGCCGTCCACCTAAACTGACAGGCCGGGCAAGGAGAGCATTCATCAGAGAAGCAACCAAGAGGCCCATGGGAACTCTGGAGGAGCTGCAGAGATCCACAGATCAGGTGGGAGAATCTGTCCTCAGGACAACTATTAGTCGTCACTCCACAAATCTGGCCTTTATGGAACAGTGACAAGAAGAAGCCATTGTTGGAAGAAAGCCATTAGATGTCCTGTTTGCAGTTTGCGAGAAGCCATGTGGGGGACACAGCAAACGTGGAAGAAGGGGTTCTGGTCAGAAGAGACCAAAATTTAACTTTTTGGCCTAAAAGCAAAACGCTATGTGTGGCGGAAAACTAACACTGCACATCACCCTGAACACACCATCCCCACCGTGAAACATGGTGGTGGCAGCATCATGTGGTGGGGATGCTTTTCTTTAGCAGGGACAGGGAAGCTGGGCAGAGTTGATGGGAAGATGGATGGAGCCAAATACAGGGCAATCTTAGAAGAAAACCTGTTAGAGTCTGCAAAAGACCTGAGACCGGGGCGGAGGTTCACCTTCCAGCAGGACAACGACCCGAAACATCCAGCCAGAGCTACAATGGAATGGTTCAGATCAAAGCATCTTCATGTGTTAGAATGGCCCAGTCACAGTCCAGACCCAAATCCAATGGAGAATCTGTGGCCAGACCTGAAAATTGCTGTTCCCAGACACTCTCCATCCAATCTGACAGCTTGAGGGATTCTGCAAAGAAGAATGGGCAGAAATGTCCCTCTCTAGATGTGCAAAGAGACATCCCCAAAAAGACTTGCAGCTGGAATAACAGCCAAAGGGGGTCCTATAAAGTATTGACTCCGGGGGGCTGAATACAAATGTACACCACACTTTTCACAGATTTATTGGTCACAAATTATTATTATTATACAGTATTTATAAAGCGCCAATAGTTCGCTCAGCGCTGTACATTACAAGTGTTGGAAACCATTTCTCATTTTCCTTCCACTTCACAATTATGTGCCACTTTGTGTCCATCACATCCAATCCCAATAAATACATTGTAACATGACAACACGGGGGGGGATACATTGTAACATGACAACACGGGGGGGGATACATTGTAACATGACAACATGAGGGGGGGAGGGGGGAATACATTGTAACATGACAACATGGGGGACATTTCAGGGGGGAGGGGAATACATTGTAACATGACAACATGGGGGACATTTCAGGGGGGAGGGGAATACATTGTAACATGACAACACGGGGGGGGATACATTGTAACATGACAACATGGGGGACATTTCAGGGGGGAGGGGGAATACATTGTAACATGACAACATGGGGGACATTTCAGGGGGAGGGGAATACATTGTAACATGACAACATGGGGGACATTTCAGGGGGGAGGGGGAATACATTGTAACATGACAACATGGGGGACATTTCAGGGGGGAGGGGGAATACATTGTAACATGACAACATGGGGGACATTTCAGGGGGGAGGGGGAATACATTGTAACATGACAACATGGGGGACATTTCAGGGGGAGGGGGGAATACATTGTAACATGACAACATGGGGGACATTTCAGGGGGGAGGGGGAATACATTGTAACGTGACAACATGGGGGACATTTCAGGGGGGAGGGGGAATACATTGTAACATGACAACATGGGGGACATTTTGGGGGGGGAGGGGGAATACATTGTACCATGACAGCATGGGGGACATTTCAGGGGGGGAGGGGGAATACATTGTAACATGACAACATGGGGGACATTTTAGGGGGGAGGGGGAATACATTGTAACGTGACAACATGGGGGACATTTCAGGGGTGTGAAGACTTTTTCTAGGCGCTGTACTTTATAAGTAGAACTTTCCTCTAGTAAAATAAAAACGATCTTGTTGGAGAGAATTGTGAGTTCCGGGAAGCTGCTGAGAATGTAAATATATGTACATATTGAGTACCGAGCGCTGACTAATGTGCGCTCTCAGCGGGAACACGCGGCACGGGGTGCGCGGTACGGATCTCCGTCTTCCTCCAATCTCCGAATACTGATAACCTCCAGGTGAGCCTCGCGGGGTATAAATTACCAATATATAATGTATCACACTGTCGCGGGTTCAACCGCCAACGCTCTCCCTCTCCTGTCTCTGTACTAAGAACACATAACCGCTACACTGATACTCGGCGTGACGCAAACACGTGCGCAACGCTTGGCATTTCTCACAGCCTGAGTCAAAGATGAATTTCCTGCTAGATATAAACAGAGAAACGTACAGATAAAGACCAAGGAAAGAAGTTATTTTGTTCTGCGGTGAATCATCCTACCGTCTGCACACAATACTCCGATTGTTTATTAATGGGGATTTACAGTCTTTTTTTTTTTATAATATTAACAAAATATGAACTATTTAATATTAAATATTACAAATATTAAAAAAATATTAAATATTAAAAATTAAAACATGTCTTTCTTCCAAAAGACATGCTGATAGGTAAAATAGCCTGATTACTAGGATTTGGAAGGATTTTTGTTAAATAATATTGAAAACTATTAACTATTTAATATTAAATATTAAAACAATTAAAATTAAATATTTAAAATAAAAAAAAACAATTAAACATCAAATACATCATTAATAAATCAAAATATTACATTCGTATTTGTTTTTAAATACTTCATTTGCTGGTAGGTAAAATGAATTGATAACTAGGATTTGGAAGGTTTTTTTTTATTTTTTTAAAATAATATTTAAAAATATAAACTATTTAATATTAAATATTAAAACATTTAAAATTCAAGAATTTTTTTTTTTATAATATTTAAACATATGAACTATTTAATATTACAAATATTTAAAAAAATATTAAATATTAAAAATGAAAACATGTCTTTCTTCCAAAAGACATGCTGATAGGTAAAATAGCCAGATTGCTAGGATTTGGAAGGATTTTTGTTAAATAATATTGAAAACTATTAACTATTTAATATTAATTAATAAAACAATTAAAATTAAATATTTAAAATAAAAAAATAATTAATTATCAAATACATCATTAATAAATCAAAATATTACATTCGTATTTGTTTTTAAATACTTCATTTTCTGGTAGGTAAAATTACCTGATAACTAGGATTTGGAAGGTTATTTTTAATTTTTTTTAAATATTTAAAAAATATGAACTATTTAATATTAAATATTACAAATATTAGAAAAAATATTAAATATTAAAAATGAAAACATGTCTTTCTTCCAAAAGACATGCTGATAGGTAAAATAGCCTGATTACTAGGATTTGGAAAGATTTTTGTTAAATAATATTGAAAACTATTAACTATTTAATATTAAATATTAAAACAAAATTAAATATTTAAAATAAAAAAAATAATTAATTATCAAATACATCATTAATAAATCAAAATATTACATTCGTATTTGTTTTTAAATACTTCATTTGCTGGTAGGTAAAATGAATTGATAACTAGGATTTGGAAGGTTTTTTTTTTTTTTTTTTTAAGTAATATTTAAAAATATAAACTATTTAATATTAAATATTAAAACAATTAAAATTAAATATTTGAAAATAAAAAAATAATTAATTATCAAATACATCATTAATAAATCAAAATATTACATTCATATTTGTTTTTAAATACTTCATTTGCTGGTAGGTAAAATGACCTGATAATTAGGATTTGGAAGGTTTTTTTTAATTTTTTTAAACAATATTTAAAAAATATGAACTATTTAATATTAAATATCACAAATATAAAAAAAAAATATTAAATATTAAAAATGAAAACATGTCTTTCTTCCAAAAGACATGCTGATAGGTAAAATAGCCAAATTGCTAGGATTTGGAAGGATTTTTGTTAAATAATATTGAAAACTATTAACTATTTAATATTAAATATTAAAACAATTAAAATTAAATATTTAAAATAAAAAAAATAATTAATTATCAAATACATCATTAATAAATCAAAATATTACATTCGTATTTGTTTTTAAATACTTCATTTGCTGGTAGGTAAAATGACCTGATAACTAGGATTTGGAAGGTTTTTTTTTTATTTTTTTTTAAATAATATTTAAAAATATGAACTATTTAATATTAAATATTACAAATATAAAAAAAAAATTATTAAATATTAAAAATGAAAACATGTCTTTCTTCCAAAAGACATGCTGATAGGTAAAATAGCCTGATTACTAGGATTTGGAAAGATTTTTGTTAAATAATATTGAAAACTATTAACTATTTAATATTAAATATTAAAACAAAATTAAATATTTAAAATAAAAAAATAATTAATTATCAAATACATCATTAATAAATCAAAATATTACATTCGTATTTGTTTTTAAATACATCATTTGCTGGTAGGTAAAATGAATTGATAACTAGGATTTGGAAGGTTTTTTTTTTTTTTTTTTTTTTAAGTAATATTTAAAAATATAAACTATTTAATATTAAATATTAAAACAATTAAAATTAAATATTTGAAATAAAAAAATAATTAATTATCAAATACATCATTAATCAATCAAAATATTACATTCATATTTGTTTTTAAATACTTAATTTGCTGGTAGGTAAAATGACCTGATAATTAGGATTTGGAAGGTTTTTTTAAATTTTTTTTTAAATATTATAATATATATATATTAATATATGAACTATATGAAATAATTAATTATCAAATTAATTAATAAATCAAAATATTAGAATCACATTTTTTTAAAATATGTAAATACATTTTTATGTTCAGGAGTAAAAAAAAAATTAAACTTAAGGGGGTGTATTTAAAAAACAATTGCAAAGTCACTTGTATGGCGGATTGGCATGTCCATTCTTTTTGTATGAACTGGGCAAAAAAATGTTCTTTAACTTATTTTCTTCAACAATTTTTTTTTTTTTTTTTTTACTATGGCCAATAGTGAAATACCACATTATGGTCACTAGATGGAGCTGAGGAGCATAGAAAATACATATTCTAGAGAACACTAGAGGGAATAAGCAAATAAATGTAACCAGTTGTTACTTTTATTAACTAATTCCCTCTAGTGCAGGGGTGGGAAACTGTGACCTTCCAGCTGTTGTAGAACTACAAGTCCCATAAGGCATTACAAAACTGAAAGTTACAAGCATGACTCCCAAAGGCAGAGGCATGATGGGACTTGTAGTTCACCAACAGCTGAAGGGCCACAGTTGCCCACCCCTGGTCTAGTGTTCTCTAGAGTTGTTACATTGTATCTCTTGCTGCAATGACACTTGTATTTCCTATGCTCCTCAGCTCCATCTAGTGGTCATAACGCGGTATGTCATTACGGCCCATAATAAAAGCACATCCCTGCCATTTATTCAAGAAAAGTGCATTTTTAAAACTAAGATTTTTTTTTCTTTTTTATTTATAGAGCTCTTTTATACAGCTGAAACGCGCTTTGCGTTTTTAAATATACTTTCTTTCTTTCATTTTGTTGTCAGATAAAATATACAGTCAGGTCCATAAATATTGGGACATCGACACAATTCTAACATTTTTGGCTCTATACACCACCACAATGGATTTGAAATGAAACGAACAAGATGTGCTTTAACTGCAGACTGTCAGCTTTTAATTTGAGGGTATTTACATCCAAATCAGGTGAACGGTGTAGGAATTACAACAGTTTGCATATGTGCCTCCCACTTGTTAAGGGACCAAACGTAATGGGACAATTGGCTTCTCAGCTGTTCCATGGCCAGGTGTGTGTTATTCCCTCATTATCCCAATTACAATGAGCAGATAAAAGGTCCAGAGTTCATTTCAAGTGTGCTATTTGCATTTGGAATCTGTTGCTGTCAACTCTCAAGATGAGATCCAAAGATCCAACCGCACAGTTAACCATTTCAATACCGGGCAATTTTACACCTTCCTGCCCAGGCCATTTTTCACGTTTCAGCGCTCTCACACTTTGAATGACAATTGCGCGGTCATACAACATTGTACCCAAACTAAAATTTTATCATTTTCTTCACATAACTAGAGCTTTCTTTTGCTGGTATTTAATCACCGCTGGGGTTTTTATTTTTTGCTAAATTAACAAAAAAAAAACAAAACGTTTGAAAAAAAACACGTTTTTCTTTGTTTCTGTTATAAAAGTTTACAAATAAATAATTGTTCTTCATAAATTTAGGCCGAGATGTATTCTGCTACATGTCTTTGGTGAAAATAACCCAAATTAGGATGTATTATTTAGTTTGTAGGAAAGTTATAGAGTTCACAAACTATGGTATAGATCTGAATATTGATCAATCCTGAAGTACTGACAGCCAATCTAATTTCTTGAGGTCCAAGAATGTCAGAACAGTACAGATATCCCCCAAATGTCAGAACAGTACAGATATCCCCCAAATGTCAGGACAGTACAGATATCCCCCAAATGTCAGGACAGTACAGATATCCCCCAAATGTCAGGACAGTACAGATATCCCCCAAATGTCAGGACAGTACAGATATCCCCCCAAATGTCAGGACAGTACAGATATCCCCAAATGACCCCTTTTTGCAGAGTAGACAGTCCGACGTACTTCATAAGAGGAATGGCGAGTTTTTTGAAGTTTTTTGTCATAATTTTTCGGAAAATTAAAAAATTAAAAAAATTATTTTCACTATTTTTTTTTACATACTGTCACCAGTGCAGTACAGCGTCATCATATAACTGGCATGGCGGTGAACAGGGACACTGACTGGTGACAGTATGAAAAAAAAAAATATATATATATTTTTTTTATTTTTCTTTATTTTTTTATTATTTTTAATTTTTTATTACATTTTTTTTATTTTTTTTAAGATTTTTTTTTCATATTTTATTATAACCAAAGTAGTACAATGTTACCATAGTAACATTGTACTACTTTTGGGAAGTGATCAGTATTTTTTTTTTTTTTTTTTTACACAATTTGCTTATAGCAAAGAATTACTTTGCTATAAGCAAGCATTTACCTGAATGAAATCGATTCATTCAGGTTTTTTTTTTTTGTGCTTAGCTGTGATTTAATCACAGCTAATCACATGACATGTGCATGTGATTAGCTGTGACCATTCACAGCTAGGCACTAGTATACAATGGATGGCATCATGAATGAAGCCATCCATTGTATACAACTGTCATGTGACCTGCTGTGATTGGTCACAGCAGGTCACATGGTACCAGCAAGGGGGACGGTACTCAGATCTGTCATCGGCCGTGTCCGAGGTACATGGCCGGTGACAGATCGCGCCGCTGCGCCACTCTGCATTAGCGCAAACTGCACATTTGGCGTGCACCAGGAATGCCGAAGAACTTCTGAAGCCGCCAAACGGCTAATGGTTAAAGTAACGCAAAAACTGATCACTGCATTGGTGTCACTGGGGATGTCAGTGACACCAAGTCAGTTCCCCCCCCACCAGTGTCAGAATGGCCGCCGCAGTCCTGCTATAAGTCTCTGATCGCCGCCATTACTAGTCTAAAAAAAAAAAATCCCAGTATCTATACCGCCATTTCTAGACGCTATAACTTTCACGTAAACCAATTAATTTACACATACTGGGATTTTTTTTTTTTAGCAAAGACGAAATTTATGACGAAATTTGATTTTTTACATTTTTGTTACTGGACATGTTTAATAGCAAAAATTCCAAAATATTGTTTTTTGTTCGCAAAATTGTAATTTTTTTTGTTTATAGCGCATAAAATAAAAACCGCACAGGCGATCAAATACCACCGAAAGAAAGCTCAATTTGTGAGAAAAAAAGGACATAAATTTCATTCGGGCGCAGCATTGCACGACCGCGCAATTGTCAGTTAAAGTAATTTATGACGAAACTTGATTTTATTTTTAAATTTTTTACTGGACATGTTTAATAGCAAAAAGTCAAAAATATTGTTTATTTTTCTCAAAATTGTGTTTTTTTTGTTTATAGCGAAAAAATAAAAAACGCACAGGCAATCAAATACCACCGAAAGAAAGCTCAATTCGTGGGAAAAAAGGACGTAAATTTAATTTGGACTTTGCGCGACTTCGCAATTGTCAATAAAAGTATCGCAGTGCCGTAACGCAAAAACTGATCACTGTATTGGTGTCAAAGTCAGTTCCAGGCGCAACGTTGCACGACGGTGCAATTGTCAGTTAAAGTAACGCAAAAAAAGGGGGGGGGAATCCTCAGGAGGGCGAGGGGTTAAAGCTCCACCAGGGAAGCTGTCTGCCATGTGACCGCCATATTTGTACATTGCAGACCATCCATGTATTCTGGGGAAAGGAAAAAGCAAAGGAAGGACCGCCCACGAGGAACGCTGGATCTTCTGTAAATCAGACATACCTTGGCTGATCTTGGCGGAAACCATTTCTGTGATCTGTGTGGTCAGCTTCTGGAAGAACTCCTCCGTCCCCACGTCTGTTAGGGAAATTTGCTGCTTGGGGGGCTTCGCTTCACCTGGGGAATCAAAACAGGGAGGGGTTACCCAGAATCCTGTGCTTTGTTCCAGCATCTCATCGGGGTTCATCGAGTTCATCAAAGCGCAACTCCAACCAAAGAGAAATAGGGCCCCATTCACACGTGAGCATTTTGTAGCGCGATTCTCGAAGCTCCAAAATGTTCAGGGAGAAAAAACTAAAAATCAATATTCCTCTATGGAGACGGTTCACCTCTCCACTCCAAGTCGCCTGACGCAGAACGCTTGAATCTCAAAAACGTTTTCGCGCAAACCAGCGTTTTTGGGAGATTTTTTTTGTGTGTAAAAAAACTCATAAGAAACGCATACGTGTAAAAATGCGGTAAACCAACATTTTTGGGAATTTTTTATTTATTTTTTTGTGTAAAAAAAAACGCAAAGAAAGGCAAACGCGGAAAAATGAGGTAAACCAGCGGTTCTTGGGAGATTCTTTATTTTTTGTGTTAAAAAAACGCAAAAAAGCGCAAATGTGGAAAAACGCAGTAAGCCAGCGTTTTTGAGAGTTTACTTATTTATTTATTTTTTGTATATGAAAAAAAAAAAACGCTAAGAGAAGCAAAAGTGGGAAAATGCGGCTAAACAGGTTTTAGCTGTAAAAATGCTCTATTGCTGGTAAATGCGGAAAAACGCTGTAAAACCTGCATTTTGGGGAGGTTTTAATTTTTTGTGTAAAAAAACGCAAAGAAACGCAAATGAGGAAAAAATGCTAAAACATAGTTTTTGGGAGATTTTTAATGTATTTTTTTGTGTGTAAAAAAGGCAAAAAAAAAAACGCAAACACGGAAAAATGCGGTAAACCAGCATTTTTGGGATATCATTTATTATTAATTGTTGTGTAAAAATGCAAAGAGACGCAAATGCAGTAAACCAGCATTTTTGGGTAATTATTTTTTTTTGTATATAAAAAAACGCAACGAAAAGCAAATGTGGAAAAATGCGGTAAACCAGCGTTTTTGGGAAATTATTTATTTATTTTTTTGTATATAAAAAAACGCAACGAAAAGCAAATGTGGAAAAATGGACTCCCATTTTTGGGAGTCTTTTTATGTAAAAAACGCAAAAGAAATGCTAATGCGGAAAAATGCGGTAAACCAGCGTTTTTGGGAGATTATTTATTTATTTTTGTGTAAAAACCACAAAGAAACGAAAATGCGTAAAAATCCAGTAAACCAGCGTTTTTGGGAGATTATTTATTTATTTTTTAGTAAAAACCACAAAGAAACAAAAATGCGTAAAAATCCAGTAAACCAGCGTTTTTGGGAGATTATTTATTTATTTTTTAGTAAAAACCGCAAAGAAACGCAAACGTGGAAAAGTGCGGTAAACCAGCGTTTTTAGAAGATTATTTATTTATTTGTGTAAAAACCGCAACAGAAACACAAATGCGGTAAACCAGCGTTTTTGGGAGATTATTTATCTATTTATTTTTGTGGAAAAAATGCAAAGAAATGCAAATGCGGAAAAATGCGGTAAACCAGCTTTTTTGGGAGATTTTATTTTTGTGTGTATGTAAAAACCGCAAAAGAAACGCCAACGTGGAAAAATGTGGTAAACCACCGTTTTTTGGGAGATTTTTTTGTGTGTGTGTAAAAAATCCAAAAGTATTTTAAACACAAATCACCAGTGTGAAAACTTGTGCAAATTATGTACCAAATACACAAATAAATGCTGCTGCTCATCAGTGCAAAAAACACAGAAAAAATATACAAAACATCAAAACAGCGCGAATATATAAAAATAAATAAATAAATAACACTGCAACAAAAAATATTAAAATAAAATAAAAAAATATGAAATATCTAAGTCCCACTCCAAATTGATAGTGAAAAAATATTATATAAATAAAAAATATAATAAATCAAAATTCAAAATAAAAAATATGAATTCATGAATATATTTTTGATTTATTATATTTTTTAATTATATAATATTTTTTCGCTATCAATTTGGAGTGGGACTTATATATTTAATAATTTTTTTTATTTTATTTTAATATTTTTTGTTGCAGTGTTATTTATTTTTATATATTTACGCTTTTGATGTTTTGTAAAAAATGCAAAAGAAATGCAAAGGTGGAAAAATAAGGTTAACCAGCATTTTTGAGAGTTTACTTATTTATTTTTTTGTGTAAAAAAAAAAGAAACGCAAATGTGGTAAAACGCGGCTAAACGCTAATGCAAAATACCCTAAAAAATGCGGAAAAACTTTTTAATTTTTAACATGACTTTCTAGAGGAGTTTTTATAGCTGTAAAAACTCTCTATTGCTGGTAAACGTGGAAAAACGCTGTAAAATGCGGTAAATCCTGCGTTTTTGGGTGTTTTTAATTCACAGCCGCAATCACCCGCACAGCTGTGAACCTCGCCTTACCCCCCAGTTCACACCTAAGTGTTTTCCGCAGCGTTTTGCAGAAACGCAGTACAGTCAATTTCACATGATTTCCTCTGGGACAGGTTCACATCTCAGCGTTTTCACCCCGGTGCGTTTTTTGGAAGAGGTCAGGGACTTTTTTGAATGCAAAAAGTAGCATTTTTGGTTCTATAGACTTCAATGGGAATGCTGCAGAAAAGCATGTAGTGCATTTTTGTGGCATTTTTTATTCGTGTTAAATCTGCCTAGCAACAAGAAAAATCTTTAAAAATGAAAAAAAAACGCATCAAAAGCGTGGTAAAAACACGTAACAAAATGCAGGTGCAAAACGCAATGCAGAAACGGCTCAAATGCAAACTGCACAGGGGTGGACCTGGCCTAATGCAGGCCATATTGGCTGATTTTTCGTCCGAAAAACGAAAGAGTTGTTCGCTCGGTAATCCCATGGTCCCATCAATGATTTCGAAAGTCAGCCAATTAAGTCGTAAAGTTCGCCCCATATAACAGGTGAAACTTCTGTTCCTTCCAGGTCACGGCTCATGCACATATTCTTTTTGGAAAAATAATCGTACGATTTGACCGTCATTGAGTCTAAAAATCGATCAATATTCACGTATTATCCAACATGCCCGATCACCGAAAAGGGGAGGGGCCACGAAAATCGTCCGGTGCCATTGACCCCACTAACAGAGCGAAAATCGGCCAATTATTCTTAGGTCTGATTTTCGTACGAAAAATTGGTCGAATTTCGACCCATGTATGGCCAGCCTTAGACATGTTCATCCTGTGGGCTGAACAGAAGAAATCGTCACGGATGGGTGAATCTGGGCTATTCTATTCTGCCTCCAGCAGCTGCTCTCAGAATGCCCACCAGAGGTCACACTTCAGGTTTCTTTATATAAAAAATGAAAACTGATTCAGCCAATCAGAGAAAACACTTCAGATGTCCTATGTAGAGAACTGAGGCCTCTGTATGTTGCCAAAAGAATTGTCCCTGCCCTCCCAATCATGTGATTCAGGTGATCCAATCCCCACCCAATCATGTGATTCAGGTACTCCAATCCCCTCCCAATCATGTGATTCAGTTGTTCCAATCCCCTCCCAATCATGTGATTCAGGTGCTCCAATCCCCTCCCAATCATGTGATTCAGGTGCTCCAATCCCCTCCCAATCATGTGATTCAGGTGTTCCAATCCCCTCCCAATCATGTGATTCAGGTGCTCCAATCCCCTCCCAATCATGTGATTCAGTTGTTCCAATCCCCTCCCAATCGTGTGATTCAGTCGTCCCAATCCCCTCCCAATCATGTGATTCAGGTGCTCCAATCCCCTCCCAATCATGTGATTCAGGTGCTCCAATCCCCTCCCAATCATGTGATTCAGTTGTTCCAATCCCCTCCCAATCACGTGATTCAGTCGTCCCAATCCCCTCCCAATCATGTGATTCAGGTGCTCCAATCCCCTCCCAATCATGTGATTCAGGTGTTCCAATCCCCTCCCAATCACGTGATTCAGGTGTTCCAATCCCCTCCCAATCACGTGATTCAGGTGTTCCAATCCCCTCCCAATCACGTGATTCAGGTGTTCCAATCCCCTCCCAATCACGTGATTCAGGTGCTCCAATCCCCTCCCAATCACGTGATTCAGGTGTTCCAATCCCCTCCCAATCACGTGATTCAGGTGTTCCAATCCCCTCCCAATCATGTGATTCAGGTGTTCCAATTCCCTCCCAGTCATGTGATTCAGGTGCTCCAATCCCCTCCATGGACACAGATGTATACAATCAAGCCCCTAGGCATGCAGACGGCTTCTACAAACATTGGTGAAAGAATGGTTCGCTCTCAGGAGCTCAGTGACTCCAAGCGTGGTCCTGTGATAGGTGGCCACCTGGGCAATAAGTCCATCCGTGACATTTCCTGGCTACTAAATATTCCACGCTCAACTGTTAGTGGGATTATAACAAAGTGGAAGCAACTGGGAACAACAGCCACTCAGCCACCGAGTGGTAGGCCGCGTCACATGACAGGGCGGGGTCAGTGCATGCTGAAGCGCACAGTGCGCAGAAGTCACCAACTGTCTGCAGAGCCAATAGCTAAAGACCTCCAAACTTGGTGTGGCCTTCAGATGAGCCCAACAACAGTGCGTAGAGAGCTTCATGGAATGGGTTTCCATGGCCGAGCAGCTGCATCCAAGCCTTCCATCACCAAGTGCAATGCAAAGCGTCGGACGCCGTGGTGTAAAGCACGCCGCCACTGGACTCTGGAGCAGAGGAGACGTGTTCTCTGGAGTGACCAATCACACTTCTCTGTCTGGCAATCTGATGGACATGTCTGGGTTCAGCATTTGCCAGGAGAACGGTACTTGCCTGACTGCATTGTACCAAGTGTAAAGTTTGGTGGAGGGGGGATTATGGTGTGGGGGTGTTTTTCAGGGGTTGGGCTTGGCCCCCTAGTTCCAGCAGGGCGGGAAATTATCTGATCCTCTCGAAGGAAGCCGGAGTCGCTCATTAGAATGACTAAAACTACCGTGAATAATGCCGGCGCTTAATTGTTTGTACATACCGTCTGCTTCTGGGGGCTGCAGCGAGATTCCAACGGTTCTGTGGAAACAAAAGGGAGAGATGAGAGGTCAGCGCACAATTCACCCAATCACAGGAACCGACGCAACAAAGGGGCGGCTCTTATCTGGTCCCGTTTGAACCGTTAAATGTGAAGGTGAGCTGCTTTTTTATTTCATTTTTTGATCTATCATTGTTTTCAGCTTTAGTCCTCATGCACACTGGGGGGGTGTTTTGATAAAGTCACATTTTTTCAGGGTTTTTTTAGCATTTTTGCATTAGCGTTTTAGGTGCGTTTTGCCACGTTTAGCAGCGGTTTCCCGTGTTTTTCTGCGTTTGCTAGAGTTTTTTTTTTACAAAAAAAAAATTTGGGGGGGTCAAAAAAACTTTAAAAAAATGCCGGTTTGCAGTAGTTTACAGCGTTTTGCCGCATTTTTCAGCGTTAAAGTGGTTTTTTTTTCAGCCAAAAACGCTGGTAACAATAGCTGTGTAAAGTCACGTTACAAATTGGAGTTTTTCAGTTTTTTTGCATTAGCGTTTAGCTGCATTTTGCTGCGTTTCGCGGCTTTTTCCCACATGTTTCTGCGTTTGTGTATTTTAGCATTTTTTCATTAGTGTTTTAGGTGCATTTTGCTGCGTTTCGTGGCTTTTTCCCACATGTTTCTGCGTTTGTGTTTTTTAGCATTTTTTTTTTGCTACAAGATAAAATGTATTTTGGTAAAAAAAAAGTCCAAAAGCAACAATTTGCGGCGTTTTACCGCATTTTTCAAAACTCGCTAGTTCTGGGGGTTTTTCCAGCCAAAAATGCTGGCAACGTTAGCTGTGTAAAGTCACGTTAAAAATGTGTTTTTCAGCTTTTTTGCATTAGTGTTTAGCTGGATTTTGCTGCGTTTCACGGCTTTTTCCCACATTTTTCTACATTTGTGTTTTTTAGCATTTTTTCTTACTACAAGAAATTTTTTTGATGTAAAAAAAAGTAAAAAAAAAGTCCAAAAGCAACAATTTGCTGCGTTTCACCGCATTTTTCAAAACTCGCTAGTTCTGGGGGTTTTTCCAGCCAAAAAACGCTGGTAACGTTAGCTGTGTAAAGTCACGTTAAAAACTTGAGTTTTTCAGATTTTTTTAGCTTTTTTGCATTAGCGTTTAGCTGCATTTTGCTGCGTTTCACAGCTTTTTCCCACGTTTCTGCGTTTGTGTTTTTTAGCATTTTTTTTTTGCTACAAGAAAAAATGTATTTTGGTAAAAAAAAGTCCAAAAGCAACAATTTGCGGCGTTTTACCGCATTTTTCAAAACTCGCTAGTTCTGGGGGTTTTTCCAGCCAAAAATGCTGGCAACGTTAGCTGTGTAAAGTCACGTTAAAAATGTGTTTTTCAGCTTTTTTGCATTAGTGTTTAGCTGGATTTTGCTGCGTTTCACGGCTTTTTCCCACATTTTTCTACATTTGTGTTTTTTAGCATTTTTTCTTACTACAAGAAATTTTTTTGATGTAAAAAAAAGTAAAAAAAAAGTCCAAAAGCAACAATTTGCTGCGTTTCACCGCATTTTTCAAAACTCGCTAGTTCTGGGGGTTTTTCCAGCCAAAAAACGCTGGTAACGTTAGCTGTGTAAAGTCACGTTAAAAACTTGAGTTTTTCTGATTTTTTTAGCTTTTTTGCATTAGCGTTTAGCTGCTTTTTTCCACGTTCGCTAGCGTTTTTTACCATAAAAATTTTGGGGGGGGGGTCAAAAAAATCCAAAAACGATGGTTTGCGGCGTTTTACTGCATTTTGACACATTTTTCAGTGTTAAAGCGTTTTTACAGTAAAAAAACTCCTCTAGAAACTCACTATTATTTTTTCCAGCCAAAAAATGCTGTAACATTAGCTGTGTGAAGTCACGTTAAAAACTTGAGCTTTTCAGCTTTTTTTTTAGCATTCTTGCATTAGTGTTTAGCTGTTTTCCCGCGTTTTTCCGTGTTTGCTTTTTTTAGCATTTTTTAATGGTATTTTTACCCCAAAATTTTTTTGATAAAAAAAAGTCCAATTTGTGGTGTTTTACTGTGTGTTTCAGCATTTTTCAACATTAGAGCGTTTTTACAGCTAAAAAAACTCCTCTTCCACGAGTCCTGGGTTTTTTTCCCAGACAAAAAACGTTGATTCCAGTCTATGTGTGTATGGACACACAGGATACCATGCCGGGGATGGACACATAGGAGAACATGCCGGGGATGGACACATAGGAGAACATGCCGGGGATGGACACATAGGAGAACATGCCGGGGATGGACACATAGGAGAACATGCCGGGGATGGACACATAGGATAACATGCCGGGGATGGACACATAGGATAACATGCCGGGGATGGACACATAGGAGAACATGCCGGGGATGGACACATAGGAGAACATGCCGGGGATGGACATATAGGAGAACATGCCGGGGATGGACACGTAGGAGAACATGCTGGGGATGGACACATAGGATAACATGCCGGGGATGGACACATAGGATAACATGCCGGGGATAGACACATAGGATAACATGCTGGGGATGGACACATAGGAGAACACGCCGGGGATGGACACATAGGATAACACGCCAGGGATGGACACATAGGATAACACGCCAGGGATGGACACATAGGATAACATGCTGGGGATGGACACATAGGAGAACACGCCGGGGATGGACACATAGGATAACACGCCAGGGATGGATACATAGGATAACATGCCGGGGATGGACACATAGGATAACACGCCGGGGATGGACACATAGGATAACACGCCGGGGATGGACACATAGGATAACACGCCGGGGATGGACACATAGGATAACATGCCGGGGATGGACACATAGGAGAACATGCCGGGGATGGACACATAGGATAACACGCCGGGGATGGACACCTAGGATAACACGCCGGGGATGGACACATAGGATAACACGCCGGGGATGGACACATAGGATAACACGCCGGGGATGGACACGTAGGATAACACGCCGGGGATGGACACGTAGGATAACATGCTGGGGATGGACACGTAGGATCACATGCCGGGGATGGACACATAGGAGAACACGCCAGGGATGGACACATAGGATAACACGCCGGGGATGGACACATAGGATAACATGCCGGGGATGGACACGTAGGATAACATGCTGGGGATGGACACGTAGGATAACATGCTGGGGATGGACACGTAGGATCACATGCCGGGGATGGACACATAGGAGAACACGCCAGGGATGGACACATAGGATAACATGCCGGGGATGGACACATAGGATAACATGCCGGGGATGGACACGTAGGATAACATGCTGGGGATGGACACGTAGGATCACATGCCGGGGATGGACACATAGGAGAACACGCCAGGGATGGACACATAGGATAACATGCTGGGGATGGACACATAGGATAACATGCTGGGGATGGACACATAGGAGAACATGCCGGGGATGGAAACACAGGAGAACAATAGATCCCCTTCCAGCAACAATAGATTTATCCTAGCAAAGATAGATCTACCCCAGCTGCAAGAAATCCAATACCATCAACATTACACCTACTTCAGCTACAATACACCCCCTACCAGCAACAATAGATCTACCCAAAGTACAAAAAAACTCCTACCAGCAACAATAAATCTACGCCAACTACAGCAAACCCCCTACCAGCAATAACAGAACTCCCCCAGCTACAATAGATTTATCTCAGCTATAACAGATCTACCCCAGCTACAATAGATCCCTTACCATCAACATTGCATTTACCTCAGCTACAATAAACCCCCTACCAGCAACAATAGACCTACCCCAGCTACAAAAAAACTACCAGCAACAATAAATCTAGGCCAACTACAGTAAACCTCCCTATCAGCAACATTAGATCTACTTCAACTACAAAAGGCTCCCTACCAGCAACATTAGATCTACCCCAGCTACAAAAAACCCTACCAAGAAAAAAAGATCTACCCAGCTACAATAAATCCTCACTAGCAACAATAGATCTACCCCAGCTACAACAGACCACCTACCAGAAACAATAGACCTATCTCAGCTACAACAGACCACCTACCAGAAACAATAGACCTATCTCAGCTACAACAGACCTCCTACCAGCAACATTAGATCTTCCCCAGCTATAATAAAAACCCCTACTAGCAATACTAGTTCTACCCCAGAAACAATAGATCCACCCTAGCTACAATAGATCCACTACCAGCAATAACAGATCTACCCCAGCTAAAACAGACCCCCTACTATGAACAACAGATCCACCCCAGCTACAATAGACCCCCACCAGCAACAATAGATCTACCCCAGCTACAACAGACCTCCACCGGCAACAATAGATCTACTCCTGATAAAAAAAACACCAATAATGATAGATCTACCCAAGCTACAATAGAGCCCTTACCAACAGCAACAACAGACCCCCCCAACATTACACCCTCCAGTAACAATAGATCTCCCAGCAGTCCACTTCAATAGATCCTCCAGCACCCCTTGCCAGTATATACAGTATATTCGTTGCAGGGTGTGTCAGAACTGCATACCGCCATGTTACTCCTGAAAAAAAAATACTCCCTTACCCGGGTACGGCGCCCCTCAATACATCCTTCACGATTTTATCCGCTTTCTCCAGGAGCTGTGCCTCTTTCTCTAAAAAAAGGAGACATAATGAAATAGTAAAATTTACAAAAAAAGTAAAAATGTTCATATTTACACCTCAAAGTGATACTAAAGGCAGATCTTTTTTTTTTTTCTTTGTTATACTTACCTGCTCTGTGTAATGGTTTTGCACAGAGCAGCCCTGATCCTCCTCTTCTTAGATCCCCTGGCTCCTCCCTCCTGCTAAGTGTCCCCATAGCAAGCAGCTTGCTATGGGAGCACCCGAGCAAGCTCACGCCCGAGCCGCTGCCCTATGTGTCCATTCCCACATGGCCCGCCCCCGCTGTCTCCTCATTGGCTCACTGGCTCCCGCTGATGTCTCAGCCAATGAGGAGGGAGAGACCCAGGAGAGCCGAGGCTTTCATGCACATCGCTGGATCAGGATGGGGCTCAAGTAAGTATTAAGGGGGTCGACGCTGCACACATGAATGCATGAAGGTAAAAAACCTTGAGCCTCCACAAACACTTTAATTAAAGACAATTTTTTCTTTTTTTTATGGGTAGAGTGGGGAAGAGTTAAAATTTCTTTCGGATTTGATTTTCTGGAAGAAAAAACATTGAGTGCCAACTGAGGGTGTCAGATTTTAGGGATCTAAAAAAAAAACAAAAAAACAAAAAACGTTTCAGGGGGTCAGACACCGCTCCTTCATCTGGGCTATGGTCACAAAGCACGGTAATACACAGTAAGGACAGCACCTAAAATATCCAATGATAGATGCAAATAAAAAAAAAAATATACAATAATAAAAAAAAACAAAAACATAAAGTATTAAAAATTAAAAACATTTGAGCATTGTGTTTGTTATTATAGCTAATATTGCAGTATATTCCGTCCATTAATATTGTCAAAGCTGAGATATTTACTAATTAATTCTAGGAAACGACAAATAGTACATCATTTTATGATAAATAGGGGGGATTCCAGAAAACCACCCCCCCCCGATTAATTTTTATTTCAGCATCTATCATCGGATATTTTAGATACATTTCCTGCTGTATTCTGTAATGTTTGCAAATTACTCTAGCCCTGAAGAAGGGTGAGTTTCTGACCCCCAAACATGTTGGCATTTTCCCATAAATAAAATAGATCCATAAGGCCTCCTTCACACGGACGTTCCGATTTGGTCCGGCTGCACGTTTTTCAGGCGGATCCGATCGGAACTTCCATTCTCCTCTATGGAGCGGCGGCATCCGATCCTATCCGCCAAACAGGGATGGATGGGTATCCAATTGCCCTTCCGTCCGTCGGATCAGATGAAAACGGACAGGCGGTCTGTTTTCATCCGACCGCCTATTGAGGAGAGCGAGCAGCTCTGTGTCTGCTCTGCAGCAGCGGAGCGGGCGCAGAGCTGTCATCCGCTTGCTCAGTGGAGAGATCCCCCGCTGAGAAAGGGGATCTGCTAAACAGGTCCACTCCCTGTGAAAGGACCCTTTCATATCTAACACTCAAACAACTTAACTTTTTTTGTGCTGCCCTGACTTTCGTTCTTCTATGAGGCCACCTAAGGTTCAACCATCAACCAGGGGCGGACTGACAACTCATGGGGCCCCCGGGCAATAGGGGATCATGGGGCACCTGTGTCCTTGCCCAAACTCAAGGAGAATGGGCAGACTGGTTGGAGATGATAGAAAGGCAACAGGAACTCAGGTCAATATGGAGGAAAGTTTCCAACACTTTGTTGAATCTACGCCACGAAGAATGAAGGCAGTTCTGAAGGCAAAAGGGGGTCCAATCCGGTGCTAGCAAGGTGGACCTAATAAAGTGGCCGATGAGTGTATATATTTCCCACCACTACCTGTAATGTGAAATATGAAGGACGTGGTGCCTATGCCAGAATTTGAGGCTTACCGTCTAAGACTTCAACAGACGCGGAGCAGATGGACTGGCCGACTTTATTGGTGGCGATACAAGTGTACGTTCCAGAGAACTCAGTGCCAACGTCCAGCAGGATGAGACTGTGCTGCCTGTTGGAGCTGGCCACCTTGTAGCCTGGAGTGTCCGGCTTGATCCAAAGAACATCTTCTGGAGACTCCTCCTTCAGCCAGGTGATGGTCGGAGATGGGATTCCTGGCGTGGCCAAACAATACAGAATGTAAGTGTAAAAACAAGATCTCAGTACTACCCTTGACAGTTGGCATACTTGCTGAAATAGCTCAGTTGGGAGAGTGTTGGCCTGAATCTAAAGGTCCCTGCTTTTCGGCAGCTGTTGTAGATTTAAGGACGATCCCACTGAGTGGGAGCTGTAGTCAGGGGCAGACTGACAACTCATGGGGCCCCCGGGCAATAGGGGATCATGGGGCCCCTGTGTCCTTGCCCAAACTCAAAAAAGCCTATGAAAAAGCTACCAGGGGCATCTCATGGGGCCCCCTACTGACCCCGGGCCCTCGGACAGTGCCCGAGTTTCCAAATGGTCAGTCCGTCCCTGGCTGTAGTCCTACCCCTGACAATGCCTTCATCTACTTATCTCTCCAGCGAGACAACGCTGTCGTTTTTCAGGCATCATCCAGGGTCACCATCTACTTCCTGAACTGAGATGCCATCTCAGAGATGATACAGTCGTGTAAATCCTGGTGTCTGTGCAATTCTTGGACGTTTTTGGCAATTCTGGGAAAACTGGTTCTGACAAATTCCCAGATGGTCCTGGAAATTACTCTTCTGTGTTAGGCCTCCTCAACAAGGTCACAGAACTCCCTCTTGAAGGCATCAGAAAGAAATCTGGACACTTCCCTAAACCAATATGTATTGGATAAGATATCCTTATACCAGGGGTGGACTGACAACTCATGGGGCCCCCCGGGCAATAGGGGATCATGGGGCCCCTGTGTCCTCGCCCACACTCAAACCACATTCAAAAAAGCCTATGAAAGGTACCAGGGGCATCTCATGGGGCCCCCTACTGACCCCGGGCCCGAGATTCCAAATGGTCAGTCCGCCCTGCCTTATACATAGCAACATATTTGTCATTATCCATTACAACCCTCCTTGTCGGAGGGTTTTATTGTGATGCTATGATTGTTGGATAGTACTCTAAATGCTGCCTTTTCAGAAGGAGCGAGGTTACTCATCTCAGATCTCCTTTGAGACCAGTTTTAAAAAGGGCGCCCCTACTGCAGCCCCTTACTTGTTACAATGTAGCAGTCTAACCACTGGGGGAGGGGAGACTGAGGAAATGCTGTCACTTGCCTGCAGCAGACTGATGACATCATCTCAGCCTAGGCAAAGTCACAAAGTTGAGCTCAAGGACAACTTTTTAATGCGTAAAAAAGGATACTGTTGTTGTATAACGTGACACATTAGGAATTTATTAATGCAAACTCAACAAGTTATAGAAAGGTCCAGGTTAGAGCTAAACTCTGAGATGATCCACCCTTTTCCATCTTATAGCGGAGTTCCACCCAAAAGTGGAAGCTCCACTTTTCTGCCTTCTCCCCCCCCACTGCTGCCACATTTGGCACCTTTTTAAGTGGAATGGGGCAGCAGGTACCTGGTTTTGACAAGTACGCGCTCACACTTCTGGCTCAGTTCGCTGTGGCAAACTGACCTGGATGTTTGCCCCCCCCCCCCCCCCGAAGCCCTCTGGGACACTTCCAAGGTCCCAGAGGAGTGCAGCCCATTCACCAAGCTCAGTGTGCTACGCGCCTGTGCAGTAGGAAACAGGTGTTGAAGCTGCAAGACTTCTCTACATGTTTCCCTTAGTCAAGATGGCGACGCCAACACCCGACAGCCGATTGAAGAACTGGCTCGGTATGAGGACACTGCTGGATGTATGGACATGTAAGTGCCCTAACGTTAAAAGTCAGCAGCCACAGTATTTGTATCTTCTGACTTTTAACTTTTTTTCTTGGGAGGTGGCGGGGGGCCGTAACTCAGCTTTAAACTCCCTCTGTGACCAGTTGCCTGGCTCCAGGAGGGGAGCAATAGTGCCTAGTGTTCGTTCCCAGAATGCCTGCTCAGGGGTGCCTTGGACATCATATGGAGGCTATTTACAGGCAATGCTGTATTATTTCAGCAAAGAGAAACAAGCCAGTACTTTTCCATTAGATGTTTATGACTGGATTTCAGTTTTAAGTTGCCCACAGAGGCTAGATGATGGCAACCCTTAGCCTGGTCTGGAGCAAGCAGAATTAAGGCTTGGGAACTCCTCCAGCCAATTAACTCTTTCTCTGAGCAGGCTCAGCCATCAGGCAAGGACTGCACACATATGAATCCTGGCTGATCCTTGATGGTCAAAGCTGAGAAGAAGACCTTCCTCAGAGCAACTTGTCTACAGACCAGAGATGACAGATATCAGCTTATCAGGAAATGGTAGCAATCAGTCCAGGCAGCAATCACCAATTCCATTTTCCCAACACTGGCTTGCTGCTGGAGTAATCCTTTAGACATAATATCCTCATCCAATTCACCCATCGAGATGAAGATACCATGTCCCCAAGGATGACCTGTCAGGGTCCTGTCCACGGCAGAAGTTCTGGCATTTCTGCCAGTACTCTGCATGGCCGCAGAAGGACACATCAGCCTCAGTTTGGTGCCAGATGGCCTTTATAAGGAAGCTCATCACTTCCTCAAGTTGCTGGATGATCTCTAGCTCCCTGTGCCTTGTTCCTGTTTCCTGTGACTTTGACCCGTGATTTCTTGTTACCGACTCGGCTTGCTCCTGGACCGGTCTACTCTGCCTTACCCCTGATTTGACCTCGGCCTGGCTTACGGATATTCTCTCTCTCTCTCTCTCTCTCTCTTGCTCCTCTGTGTATGACCTCGGCTATCCCATCTGACTACGTTTGCTCTGATTCTCACCTGACCTTGGCTTGAACAGACTACCCAGTAAACATCTAAATCCTCGAAGGGCTTGCCTACTACGCACAGGCGCCTCCTGTCTGCAGACCTATCTCCGTGCACCAGCTGTGCTTCTGAGTGGACCACCAACCAGCACTCCTACAGGCGACCTGTGCAACTTTGGGCCTGACTCCCGCTGTTCCACTCTCAGGGGAGTCCGGAACTTAGCCGCAAGGGAAGCCCTCTCTTCATTGGCCTCCATCTCCAGGTACATGAAATGACCTCCATATCTGTGGCTACATTTAAGAATTTATCAAGAATTTTTTTTGTAATATTGTAAATACTTCTCTCTCTATATATATTTTACCTTCAACCTTCACAGAGAGTGTGATACTGGATCCCTTCTTCACTTTTTTGTTGGTGAATCTCTCCAGGAACATGGGGGGAACTGGTTTTTCCGAATCTGCAAGGACCAAAAGTTTAACCACTTTAAGACCAGGCCTATACTGACACTTTTCACATACTATATATCTATAAAGATCAGCATTTTTTTTTGCTGTACAATTACTCAGAACCCCCAAATATTATATATTTATATATATATATATATATATATATATATATATATATATAATTATTTTTTTATAAGCAGAGGCCCCAGAGAAAAAAATTATGGATGTTGCGTTGTTTTATATGATGTGGTATTTGAGCTGCGTTTTTTTTAAATGCAGATTTAAAACAAAAAAATACACTTTAATGAATTTTAGTTTGCGCATACATAATATAACAGCCAATTTGTAGTAAAATATAAAAGATGATGTTACGCCAATAAATAGATACCAAACATGTCACACTTTAATACTGTGCCCGCTTGTGGAATGGCGTCACACTATGATATATTAATGTATCATAGTTTGACGCCATGGCAATGTTTTTTTTAGATTTATACAGGAGGTCTGGTGCTAGAATTATTGCTCTAGATCTGACGTTCGAGGTGATACCTCATGTGTGTGGTACAACCCGTGCGTTCGCCTTTACGTACGAGCACGGGGGGGGGGGGGGATTACTTTAAAATACATTTTTAAATGTATTTATTTATTTATTTTACACTGTCTCTTTAAATTTTTTTCTATAAACTTTATTGCTATCACAAGGGATGCACAACATCCCTTGTGATAGCATGGGCAGTCACCGGTATTCTTTATTGAGAGATCTGGGGTCTAATAGAGGGTGGAAAAGGAGAGCCTAGGAAGGCGGCAGAAGGCAGCTGGAAGGGGGGTGTCTAACCTCCTAGTGCCTCTTGTAAAAGCGATCCAGTGATTAATTAGCCACTAGGATTGCCTTTTCAAAAAAGAGAACCACCTGCAGAAAACAAACATACCGGGATGATTCCTGTAGGTGCAGCCTACGTTTTTTTACACTTCAAATAAAGCTTGTAAAAAAAAAAAAAAAAAGGGAGCCACACGGTGCACTAAATCACGCACCACATTGCCACCTAGCCAGCCGGCAATGCAGAGCGCCTGGAGTGCTGAACCACTCCGGCTGCTGTGCAATTTTATTGAAAAACAGTGTGAATTCACCCTGATAGACATTCTAAATAAAAAGCCATCAGCACAAGCTGGAAGGGGGACCTCTCCTTGGGAAAGACACCAAATCTACATTACAAGAACACCAGATCAACATACCACTTTCCTTCCAACGTTTAAAGCTTCCACATTTTATGACCATTTACATAGTTAGTTTGGGCCAAGCTGGCCAAAACAAACTGTTTACTGCACTAGAAGGTAGATGTCAGGAATGGGCTTGCCAGTAATGGTGGGACTCACCTGCCTTGTGGGCTGCAGTACCAGGGCTGGCCAGCGGGTGCTTTCAGCAATCAGAGACTCAACCCTGTAGTCAGCCAAACACCTGAAGCTGATTACGGAGGTGTATTTAAGGGATGGCCAGACCTGCAGTCTGGGCCTTGGTGTGTGTTTTTCTATGGGCCCCTGTATCTTGTTACCTGCATCCCTGTTCCTGTTCCTGTCTGACTGATTCGTTGCCGACCCTGCCTGATCCGGACCTCTGCTGACTTCTCCTGTTTGATCCCTGGCTTGTGACCCCGACCATTCTCTGCCTGACCCCCTGTACCTACCTGCCCGTTAGTTGCTGTACCCAGCCTGCCTGACTACGCTTGCATTGTATGTACTGTTATCTGTGGGTGGTTTGGTTTGGTTCGTTTGCACTGTATTATGTTTTAGTATTGCACTGCGTTTATGTTTGTATTGTTAGTGTTAATAAACTATATTGTTTATAACATATCTGAAGCCTGCGTTTCCCTGCGTCAGTCACATACCTCTGGTCATACCCGGGAGCCCTGACAGTAGATCTGGGCGAGCTGTATTAATTGTACTGTATGTAGCCTCGGTATACAGTATACAGCGCTGTGTTCCAGTAGCAGGACAGGGAATTCTTATCCTAATCCCAGAAAAAAAGAGTCGCTGCTCAGCCATTCACAGGGAGTTTTGTATTATATGAATGAATAAAAGCTTCCTCTGAATGGATGAAGTCTAGAGGCAGGTGGATGACTTCACAATCTCTGCCTGAGGGAGTTTTGTATTCATTCATAGAATACAAAGCTTCCCTTGGATGGCTGAGCAGCGCATGGCCCAAACAAACTTTTTAACCTCCCTGGCGGTATGATTCTTTCCGATTTTTTGTGCTGAAAGCGGTACCATTTTTTTGCATGGAAATATGTAGTTTTTTATTGTAGGCTGTAATATTTAGGAATAACTCACTGAAATCTGTCCGAATAGGAGTCTAGTAAACATCCCGGGGAGGATAAAACTTGAAACACGAAATCATAAATTATAATTTAATAAATAATCATAAAAAATAATAATAATAAATGTAATTCAATAATATAATCAAACCAAAAACACTGAAATTTGAAATACAGAGGCAAATTCGCACATCGTTGAGCAAAGTCGCAAAATCGTTTTCAGTGTCTGATGAGGAATTTCCCCCACGAATCATTATCACTCAATTCTGCAAGTGGTTCTGATTTATTATCGCTGTTCTAAAACTGCTTTTGACCTAAAGGGACGCTTTTTGGACGCCATGGACGTTTCTCAGTTTCCAGGCAGAAAGAACAGTCAAAATGCAGGCAGGGCGCCGGACAAAGCACTCGGGACAAAATATATGTGAAATGCATTGAAACAGCAATGACAGCAAAAATGACATTTTTTAAAAATTTCAAATTTCCCGCCGGTTCCGGCGCCCGTACGTCCTGACGTCACAGGGACCCGAACACAGAAGCCGGATGCCGGCATCGGCCAGAGGAGATGGCCGGGGACACTGCAGGAGACACATCGCGGGAGCGAAGGACAAGGTAAGTGCTGCAGGGACCCCCTGAGCAATGCCACATGGTAAGCCTGAGTGTAGCTCGGGGGGGGGGGTTACTGCTCTTGGTACTCAAATTTTACCCCGAGCTACACTCGGGAATACCGCTAAGGAGGTTAAAGGACATTAAATGAGGAGTTAGGCTTTAATGCCTAAAGTCCTGTCCAAGAGGAAATTGTGGACCAGCAATAACAGAAGCGAAATGATTTAATCAGTGTACTCTTACTATATACATGCTATTGGCAATGCTCATTTACTAGGTAAGTCTAGTTAGGCCATGTGCGTGTGTCTGTGTGTGCGTATGTGTGTGTGCGTGTGTATGTGCGTGCTAATTTGTGGCACTCTGTATGTTATGTATTGTTTTCCTAAAACTGTAATCAGCTTCTATATGCAACATTTTTGTTTATTAAAAGCACAGTAACATACTACAGTGTTTTATGTTTCCTGGCTTTACCGCAAATTAGCCAAAAGCAAGCAAAACAGTCAGCGACTTAGGCTAGGTTCACACTTACAGGTGCAAATTAGTGCGTGTGTATTAACATGCGTTCCCACATGTCATTCATTTCAATGGGCTTCTATGTGCAAGAGATATGGAAAGGAATTCCCTGATCCTTTTCCAAAAACACGCTGCACTGAACTGAATGGTGCTACGGTACCATGCACTTTGGCGCGTGTGAAAACGCACGTTAGCAGATGCATGGGGGTGCCATTAACAATGGCACCAATGGGCAACTGCTAGGGGGAAGTGTATTTCTGTGCATTTACACACATTCCTGACATACACAAAGGTGTGAACCTTGCCTATGAAAAACTGAAGCCATTGAAAAAATATGATAGGCAGACCAATAGATTTCTCAGAATATGGTCAGCAATGGCAACCCTTTAAACAATAATTAGCCCAGTGCGTCCTGTAGAAATAAGCAATGGCACTGAGGCAGGGGCGTATTTACCACAAGGCAAACAAGGCATATGCCTAGGGCGGCATTTTTTAGGGGGGCAGCACTGCCCCCCCAGAAGAAGGGTCATATGCGGCATAGGGACCAGGTGGGATTCGAGAGGGACTGCTTGATGGTGTATGCAGAGCCTGACTGTCATTCCTGGGGATGTCTAGAGCTGTGGGGTGTTAGTGGAAGGCTCTTTCGGGTGGGGGTGGGGATGGGGCGGGGGTGTTGTTGGTCACTGTCAGGTGGGGGGGGGCTGGTGTTGGTCGGTGTCAGGCTCTCTCCGCCGGGGAGGGGGGGGTGTCCGATTTCTGTGTAGCCTAGGGCAGCACTAAACCTAAATACACCACTGCCCTGAGGTAAGAGGCACCTCAGAGATGGATATAAGCCCAACTCAGAAACCAGCTCTGTACACATCGGGAATGTCATGATAAACCAAGATGGCTGACCTGCGGCACCTTCTGCAGATTTCTCCTTGTGAAGTTCCCCGGGTCCTGAAATAAAAAAAGATTACAAAATGCTTAGAATTGGATACATAGCCAATATACTGCAATTTATTGGGTCGGATTCTAGAAAAGTGACTGAATATAACATAAGGGAGCGTTGTTTTATCCTGGCCTCTCCACTGGGAAGAGGAAGGTCTTTCATGTGTTGGCCTTTGGAAATTCTTTATGCAGAGAGCGAACGGTAAAGAACATTACTGAATAATACATGGCCGGAACAGCAAGCACTGACGACGGAGAGAGGCAATTAAATCACCTTCCGTTCTCCGTAGGACAATCCTAAATGTATGTATGGATTATTGTTCTCAGCCGACACCAAGGTCAGCTCCAGGGAAATCAAGATTGTACAGGAGATTTTCTTCCTGCTTTTAGCTAGAGCAGTATATAACGCATCACGATCAATGTGCTTTCCTACTGATCTTAGCCGTACAGCAAGAAATTGGGGAATTGACCCAAATGGACACCAATAAAAACTTGGCATAGATGCAAAGTCTTCCTCACACTGCTAATAATGGCTTTTTTTCCCCTGTAGGTGCACCTAAAGGAGATATGTCCAGCCCTGTTCCCCATTGGAAGATATCTCTTCACTTTCTGTTTCAATGACCATGAAATTTTGGATGTCCATCGGTCTCTGTCCTGGCTAAAATAGTTTGTTTAGAGCAGCCTTTCTCCACCTTTTTACCCCAGAGAAGGGTTCCTCAAACTTTTTAACACTGAGGAACCCATCATGTTACTTTCAGGTCTCAGAGAACCCCTGCCAACTATATTCGCAGCTCAGGGCAGGGCATGGTGGCCAATGGGAAGAATGACCCTTAATTGGTGGCCAGTGGGAAACATGTCCCACTTAAAGATAGCTGAAAAGATCATTGATACCAGTGATAACTTACATGAGAGGCAAAAACTGTTCAGTGCTTGGAGAACCCTTAGTTACCTTTGGAGGACCCCTGGTTGAGAAAGGTGGCTCCAGAGGAACCCTTAAAATAATTTTCAGGTCTCAGGGAACCCTTGCTAATACCATTAGGGAATCAGGAGGAAGAATGCCTCTTAATTTGGTGGTCAGGGTGAAGAATGCTTCCCTGATATTGGTTATCAAATTGCCTTCTTTACAGACAGATAAAACGATAAATGGTGTCACGCAGCTGGCTCTACCAGGTGGCATTGGCCCCAGAAATATGAACATTCTATTAAATAGGAGCTCAATCAGCCAAAATTTAAGGAACGAATAGCGACCTCTTGAGGAACCCTAGTTGGGAATGGCTGGCTTAGAGGGTGTTTTTCTTTTCTTACTGTATTTGAACCTTTCCAGCTGGTGAGAGCTGGTCCTCTAAAAGTCTGTAACCCTGAAGGTGTTACTTGGGCTTCCCAGTCACGTGGTCACTGTAATTGTTGGCTGACACAGTGATCACATAATCGGGAGACCTTGCCACCATCCGATCATGAAACGTGACCATGCAGTCACAGTGTGGGGGCATTAGGTGAGCACCCTCTCAACCCAGGACCTTAAACCCTTGATCCCGGGTATGAGCATTAATGTGGCAGTATGACATTAAAACCCACCACTCTGCTGCCACATATACGCATAGAGCTGAGGTTAACAGGTTAAGGTTGTTTTTTTATTTTCATTTAGTGTTCTTTGTATTTATGTATTATTCCTCCTTTTTTGGTGTGCATTTGATCATTATTTTCATACTCCCCTGGATATGTAACACCCTCCTGGTTAGTTAAATAGGGTTTTGTTAGATAGAAGCTGAGTAGCAGCCTGGGATGGGTCAGCCTAGGAGTGAGTTCACTTCAGGACATGCTGGGGAAGTTCTACAGGTCAGGGCTTCTGGAGCCCTCCCACCTTTCCAGAAACATAGAGAATTTTCTGAAACAGGGGTGGAGCAGGGGAGGAGGCCCAGATTGCGTGTTTGAGGGACCTTGGCCAATCCCCTGGCAGAAGGCTGGACATGGTGACCAAGGACAACCCTTAAATATGACAGAGCCTGGGGAGCAAGGTACAGTGTTGGGTGGAAGATGGACTGAGAGGAAGACTGGAGTGTGGAGCCTGGGAGGGGGCCCCAGGAAGGGGAGCCTTTCTACAGGCAGGTTGCTGGAAGGCAGTTTCTCCGCTGTCCCACCGTGTCTTGGAGAGGACAACCTGTGCATCAGGGAAGGAGCCAGCCCAGTGTAAGGCCTAAAGGAAGCCTCCAACCCACCACGCTAAGAGGACAGGTCAGTGTAAGTACCCCTACACCCCCTGGGTCAGATAAGAGGAGAGAGCAGTCAAGTGCAAGACCCAACTAGTTCTCACCCAGAACTACTTCATTGTTAGCTCTTGGGAAACCCTTGCCAGGGATACCCTCAGGGCAGCTGGGTGAAGAGGAATATTTATGTGGGGTCTGAAGGGGTAAATCAAGGGGACTTCAGTGCTACTTAAAGAGACAGCGGTATTTTTTCTGTTCCACAATTTTGTACAGTGTTTGTTGCGAAGAAGTTCGTGTCCTCAGGTTTTACAGTTCCTTGGACATCCCATATACCCCTAGACCCCATCCAGGTTGTTAACCCCTCAATAAAAACTACTAAAAACCAACTCAAGGACTGTTTACTGACTCCAAGTGTGCAAAGTGTGGAAAATGCATGTTGCTTGGCTGTGCAGAGCATAGGAGGACCCAAAACAAACTCACCAGCCCCTAAGGAGGTAGCGCCACATATAATTTATTTTACTAATGTTCTCAAATGTAAAAAAATTCAAAATGAGAGGCCATTTTTTTGGGTAAAATAATAGGTTTAGAATCATTAAAAGGCGATTCAGTAATTCTCAGAGGCCATTTACACCCTTAAAAACCACCCAAAAACCACATTAAAGAGACCCAGTCGCCAATTTAAAAAGCGCAGGTAGAAGTACAGAAAAATCATGTATTTTAAATGTTTTCTCGTAGCATTTCTTCATTCCATCAATTGTTTTTATGCACTCACAATGTGCCTCTGAACTTGCTAGAAAGATTGACTACACATGACTTGACACGAAACGTGTTAGGGCGTGATCGAGCAGTAATGTCATCACGTACGCTGCTACCATGTGGCTGGACCATGTGATCGCAACCGCATCATCTGTTGCTGAGTACGGCTGGTGAGACGCCACTGTGTGAGCTGGGAGCAGGAGACTGTGTATTGCAGGCTGCAGAAATTTTATACTTTTGAAAGGCTGTTGCAAATTGTGAGTGTGATTTCAAAGGGGGAATTTGAAGAATTTAAACGGTATTATGCTATGGTGAGTGTTTTCTATTTATCCACATGTGGCATATATTTACTATGACGGAGTGTAATGAGAACAACCATCTGATGAATGATTATAATCGTTGTGCTGCTGAATCTTCCACATCCATTGATATCTTATTATTATTATTATTATTACTACGAGTTTATATAGCGCCAAAGGGTTTGCTCAGCGCTGTACAATAGGGGGGACAATACATGGCACAGTACAACAACAACAAACAACGTACGAGGGGTAAGAGGGCCCTACTCTTACGAGCTTACAATCTAGGAGGGAGGGGGTAAAGGTACAGTAGGAAGTGGCTGAGGGGGATGAAGTGGTGGGAGGAATGAGGGAGGATGGCCGTTAGGTGAGGGTGGGGTAGGCTTCCCTGAAGAGATGGGTTTTGAGGGAGCGCCTGAATGTGAATAGGGAAGGCGACAGTCTGATGGATTGGGGCAGTGAGTTCTAGAGGATGGGGGAGGACCTGGAGAAGTCCTGCAGTCGTGCATGGGAGGAGGAGACCAGGTAGCAGGATAGAAGGAGGTCCTGTGAGGAGCGAAGGGTACGGGTAGGGTGGTACTTGGTGATCAGGTTGGTGAGGTAGTCAGGGGCAGTGTTGTGAACGGCTTTGTAGGTCAGGGTTAGGAGTTTAAATTTGATGCGTTGGGCAATCGGGAGCCAGTGGAGGGAGAGGCAGAGGGGGGTGGCAGAGGTGGAGCGGGTGGTGAGGTGGATGAGTCTGGCAGCTGAGTTCAGGATGGTCTGGAGCGGGGAGAGCCGGCACTTGGGTAGGCCAGTGAGGAGGGAGTTGCAGTAGTCGATATCTGAAAGATATGCTGGTTTATCACCAGTATCTGGTGAGTTAGCACTTTGATGGGGTGTTGAGCACGGAGATATTCACGATTGTGGAGAAAATATTTTTTGAAGAAAGATTATTATTTATATATTTGGACTTCACTCAGTGGACTTTTTTCTTATTGTATTTTGCAATTTTTGGCACAATATTTGCACTTTATTTGGTGGCAGTTTTTTTATTATATTTTATTTTAATTTGATTTTTTTTTACTATTTTATTTACATGTTTATTTAAATTTATTTATACACCGGTTATATAATTTTTGGTGTATTAGAAGGTTGTGAGCGCTGTTGATGTTATTTTCCATTTCATTTCACATAAAGAATAAACAATAGTTTGACCTTTTCACATATTTGACCCATGGCAAGTAGGATACTACAGTGCCATCTAGGCTTTGGAGTTTGGAAATGTTTCCCTCAAAGGCAAGCAGAAAGGGTTACGCCCATGTGGGAGTGGTTAAATAATAAAACAGCAGGACTAACTGGACGGGGGGCTTCACCTCGAGGAAGACACTCAGCGCACCCTCTAAAGATCCACTAGTAACTTCCCCCAGTTACTGTACACACTACCAGACCCACAGCATTTTCCTCACTCTTCCAGTGGCTTGAAGGAACCGTCTAGGGGTATCTTTTTTAGGGGGGGGCTTAATTGGAATGTTGAACTTGGATGGGTTGAGGGGACCATAGGATACTCCATGTAAAGGAACAGGACCCCGACTGCACTTGGGAACCCACTTCCCTGTCCGATCACCGACCACAGACACCACAGCAGACCATACAAGACTACACAACACCAGTCTTGAAGTAAAACCAGGAAATAGACTACTTTATTTTAACACAGAAACAAGATATATACATTCAAGGGAACAACCCCCTCCCTGTATAATGACACAGGGTGGGGCAATCTACCTTTAGTAACAAGAGACACACCAGCAGACAGTCCCATCAGGAGAGAGGGCTGCTGGAAACAACCCCCCACCAAGCCAACACACAAACACATACATCCCATAATTGTTTGCTCCCAATAAGACACACACTAGAACAATGGGATGCAACCACATGGCATTAAACAATCAACAATCCCCCACCCCAATATTAGGACAGATCACCCTGTACCCCTAACAGGCACAGGGTGACTTACATATAATAGGGATATGGGGAGCTGAGACAGGGGTTTCCCCCCACCGCTCCAAAGTGAGCTGTGTTCCATGCGACCCCCACCCAAAGTGACTCCCGTCACACTCCATAACTGAAGAACAGAACTCTGAAGATTCTCCAACTCTCTTTCTGAAATGTACAAAAATGTCCCATGGAACATTTACCCTGATTGTGACTTCTCCTAGAGACCAACAGATACACACAGTCACTGACCTGCCAGCATTTAGATCACTTACTCACACAGCCACAGGATCATCGGTTAACTTTTTCCAATATCTACCAGGTATTTCTCAGACGCGGGCTCAAGCCACCATAGGACAGCTGGGCACTTTTCCACCTAACTTCCTCCTGTTCTCTCCCATGAGCTTTCTCTGGATCCAAACTGATTCCAGGACTATAAATGTAAATAGTTTCCCCAACAAAGGTTTAGCTGGGACCTCAATGTCTTCTTAGTGGCACCTTCAGCATTCCTGCCCCAGGGGGTAGAGTCCCTGCACAGAAGTCTCCTCCAGCAGGACTGGACCCTGGAACTCTGCCCTTCTGCCGCAGGCCTCAGACTATTCATGGGCTCTCCAACCACCTACTGGGCACACCTCCCCAGGGATTGGCTGGAGTTCCATAAATATTCAGGCTGATTATTCTGTTCTTCCTTCCTCCTATATTTCTACAATCCTCTAGAATACAGAGGGAAGCAATCAGAGTAGCAGCCTGTGAGATACTGAGCAGACCTGCAAAATCAACCCCTACTCCATTGATTATAGAGGAGCCAACTAAATTTACCTAACATCCCACGCTTCTCTAGGAGGCCGCTACACACCAAAACGCCAGAGCCTCATTTACCAGGGCTAAAGGACCCGTGCGCATGATGCCCAAAGAAATGAAGAATCATAATGGTTTTGGCCATGACTGCAGGAAAGGACTCAGGAAGCACTTCCCGAGGATCGGGAAACGTGGCATAGACCAGCCGTGCTCGGTGGTGAGATACATACCTTTGACCATCAATCTAGCGGACGAGTACGCGGAACCGGATGAGTTACTGATGTATGTGGAATATTCTCCGGCATCTTCTTTGGTCACATTGAGGATTTCCAGGGAGCGCACCTTCCTCTTATCGGTCATCAGTAGCCGGTCGGAGGCGTGGATAGGCTGTCCATCCCTAAACCAGTACACACGAGGGCGCGGGATTCCTGAAATACAGACATTGTAACAGTTACAGCCCAGTCACACCCAGTGCGACTTGCCATGAGATTTGCCATGCCATGCGAGTCTCAAATCACATAGCAAGTCGCACCCTATTGTCCGCAATTAACCCCTTCCAGTCCGGACACTTTCCACCCCTTCCAGTCCGGACACTTTCCACCCCTTCCAGTCCGGACACTTTCACCCCCTTCCAGTCCGGACACTTTCCACCCCTTCCAGTCCGGACACTTTCCACCCCTTCCAGTCCGGACACTTTCACCCCCTTCCAGTCCGGACACTTTCCACCCCTTCCGGTCCGGACACTTTCACCCCCTTCCAGTCCGGACACTTTCACCCCCTTCCTGTCCGGACACTTTTACCCCCCTTCCAGTCCGGACACTTTCACCCCCTTCCTGTCCAGGCCAATTTTCAGCTTTCAGCGCTATCACACTTTGAATGACAATTGCGCGGTCATGCAACACTGTACCCATATGAATTTTTTAGCATTTTTATGAGACAGATAAAGCTTTATTTTGGTGGTATTTATTCACCACTGGGATTTTTATTTATTTTTTGCTATGTAAATGAAACAAAGTCCAAAAATTTTGAAAAAAAGTGTTTTTCTTATAAAATTTTGCAAATAAATAATGTTTCATCATAAATCTTGGCCAAAATTTATTCCATTATCTTTTTAGTAAATAAAAAAAAAATAACCCACATTAGTCTATAACCAAAATTTATAATTTTTAAACATATTTTTTACATTTTTTTTATTTTTTTTTTATATTATTATTTATGGGTTTTTTTTTACATACTGTCACCCTAGCAGTACAGTGTCACCATGGTGACCCTGTACTACTTATGGGGGTGATGAAGATCTTTTTTTTTTACACTGATTGCTTTTACACCCATAAAGGCTGTAAAAGCAATCATTTCTCCTCTCTGGCTGCATTCTTGCAGCCATTGAAAAATACTGTGAGAGCTGTGATTGGTCACAGCTTGTCACATGGTACAAGGCTGTTGTGAATAGCCCTGTACCATGTGACCTCTGTGATCATTCACAGATTTCACACGTAGTAAGCAATGATATCAGAAGTGACATCTCGCTTACTAAGCTGCATGTGATGTCTGATTGGCCAGCCAGTGATCACATGATTGGAACCTCGCACAGAGGTCCCGTCCGACGATCGGTGTTCCACTGTGTCCGGAGGACACAGCGGGCACCGGATCGCGGTGCTGCGAGCTCCCAGGGAGTGCGCACAAGCAGGGGGCAGGGAGGCCGTTTATAAATGGCCACCCGACCCTGCACTGCCACCGTCTGTCTGTTTATATACAACGGCCGGACGGAAGGTGGTTAAAGCGGTCATATCAGTGCGAATTGGTCGGAGTCGCACCGGTTTCTAAAGTGGTGCATGCGCTACTTTAGGTGCTACTTTCCTAGACATCTGTGTCTTGCAAGTCACACCGCAAGTCGCAATGACATCGGACTTTGAAATTGTGCGACTTCACTGGAAGTCGCACGATTTCAAAGTCGGATCGTGTGTGACCGGGGGCTTATGGGCTTCAGTTTTCATTTAAAAAAAAATTTCTAAGCGCATAGAACTGTTACCTTTCACTCTAATCTGGAATTTGGCAATTGGCGTTCCCGGGGCCACCAGAATATCCCGCAGCTCCTCCAGTACTTGCGGTGGCTGATCCTGTTCAGAGGACGATTCTAAACTTTCCTGTTCCCTGTGTACAAAGGTCATCCAGAAAGATTAGCGCGACATACTCAGGATGTGTCCAATCAGAAGAGATTATTTCCCTTTATTTGAAACCCCCCAAATGCTAGTTACTAAAGACGTAGACAGCAGCGGACTGACAACTCATGGGGCCCCTGGGTAATAGGAAATCATGGGGCCCCTGTGTCCTTGCCCACACTCAAACCCCACCCAAAAAAGCCTATGAAAGGTACCAGGGGCATCTCATGGGGCCCCCTACTGACCCCGGGCCCTGGGGCAGTGTCCAGGTGCCCGAATGGTCAGTCCACCCCTGGACGTAGAGCGTGTTCATGTTGCAAACTGAATTTTCACTTCGCTTTGTGAATGAGGTGAAATAAAGTGAAATCCACTTTGCAGAGAATAACCCCCCCCCCTCAAAAAAAAAAATTAAAAAAGGATTTTTGGTTGTACGTGATTGGATGATTGAGATTAGCATACCTCCTGCTCTGTCACTAAGCTTAGAGGGAGATTTGCTAAAACTGCAGAGTGCAAACTCGGGTGCAACTCTGCAGAGAAACCAATCAGCTTCCAGGTTTTATGGTCAAAGCTTCACTGAGCAGGCTGAAGTTAGAAGCTGATTGGCTGCCATACACAGCTGCACCAGATTCTGAGGGCTCCAGTTTGAATAAATCTCCTCTTTTTAGTAAATCTCTCTCCACCCATGATTGGGTACTCTGCAAAATGAATTGTTTAATTTTACGAAGTGAAAATGCTCCACTGCTTTTTTAAAATTCAATTTAAACTGGGGGTTCAAAATCATGGAAAGCTCCAACTACAGCACTAAGTACAGTAACAAATGTGACGTGTAAATATGTCAGCTCTGAACTGGCACCAAGCAGAAGCTCTCCTCTACAACTGCCAATCACTGAATCTGAAGTTTACTCTGTTTATATTTTGCCTTCCCTGATTCTTCCCTCTCCTCTCAACAACAAGCTATTGACATTTTTAAAACAAGACTTTTCATTTTCATTACATACCCCTTTTTTTAAAAGTAATCACTGGGTCTCTGTGTTTATCTATGCATTGCAGGCAGGTCATGGCTGGTGGGAGGGGTCATAGCTTCCTGAAAACATCACAGTAACCTGCCTCAGTACTTCTCTCAAAAGCCCTCAGCCCTGATCAGGGGCGGACTGACCATTTGGAAACTCGGGCACTGCCCGAGGGCCTGGGGTCAGTAGGGGGCCCCATGAGATGCCCCTGGTACCTTTTTCATAGGCTTTTTTGAGTTTGGGCAAGGACACAGGGGCCCCATAATCCCCTATTGCCCGGAGGCCCCATGAGTTGTCAGTCCGCCCCTGGCCCTGATGCAAGCTCATTCTACCCTTGAAGAGCACCACCTCTGGGAAGGGGAACAAAAATTGAAAAAGTTTCTTTTTTGGGAGTTTGTTCATATACCAGGTGGGGGTGGGGGGGTCTGGATGCACAGATTTTTTAATAGCCGACTAGGGTTTAAACTGTAACGAGAACTTATCATTCTGATGTTTTCTAACAAAATATCACTGCCTGGAAAAGTACAGCGATGACGTGCGAGCGAAACAAAAATGGACTGTGGATATATCATATATATATATATATATATATATATATATATATATATATATATATATATATAAAATTTATATATATATATATATATAATTTATATATATATATACCGTATATATATATATTATTTTTTTTTTGTTTTATTTATTTATTTAAAAAAATTTAATAAATGATTGATATAAATTATAAAGTAAATTATATAATTAAATTATATTATTAAATTATAAATTAAATTGTTGGAAATGATAGAGATATATATAGTATAGCCATCACTTATTTTTTTATATATATATATACATACTGTATGCATCTCCATAATTTCTCTCATATATATATATAAATTTAATAAGTGATGGATATAAATTTTATATATATATATATATATATATATATATATATATATATGTATATTTAATTATCTAAACTGCTAGAAATGATAGTATGGAGATACATATAGTATATATATGTATGAATAAAATAAATTATATATATATTTATATATATATATATATATATATATATATATATATATATATATATATATTTATATGTATATATATTCCATCACTTCTAGCAGTTGATATAATTTTATATATATATATATATATATTTTTTTTTTTTTTTAATATATATATATATATATTTTATATATATATATATATGTACACACACACACATACACCCTGTATGTATCTCCATCATTTCTAGCAGTATATATATATATATATATATGTATGTATATATATTCCATCACGTTTAGCAATTTATATAATTTTATATATATATATATATATTTTTTTATTATTATTATTATTTTTTTTTTTTTTTTTTTTTTAACCAGGATAGGCTCCCGTCTTGGTCTAAATGACCCCAAAACCAAAAAAGTCGTCTCAACTTTCATGAGCTACAAATAAGTCCCGAAATTGAAACGTCATTAACCAATCTAATTTGGTTTCCATCTCAATTTCATAGTCATTAGAAAACGATTTCGGGGAGCGGCGTGTGCGGGGGCAGTAATTAATCCCAGCCAATTTACTTGCTGCTAATGGTCTATGTAACTCTTGGAAGATAATTTTCGCTGATCTTAAATAACAGCAAATCTTCAGAAGGAGGGTCACGTTCCGAGCCGCTGGATGTCACGCAGGTGTCTCTCCCCCCATAAAGGTCGCACAGCTGGATGTAAATGGATATTTTGTTGCTTTATGAGCTATTTATAGGATCATATATGATACCTGGAACATCTTTGCTTCCTGTTTCTAAGCAGCTTTATAAATCTGATCGCTGAAAGATGATTGGACAACATGGAGACATACTGTATCCCTCTCTACATTTTAAAAGAATGCTGTTTTTTTTCTTGAACTTCGTATACATGGATGGCAGTAAAATTAGGCATGTGAGTTATGATTTTACCACCCCCCATTCCCGACCACAAAGCTGTAAATTAACCTGGCCAGAGGCCATGTAAGTACACATCAGTTTCAGCGTGGTGCAGTAGAGACTGGGGCAGTTCCGCCGCTGCAGCACAGTATTTCAACAGAAAACTTCCCCTTGCGGCTTAAAAAAGGGCAGTAAAGTGGCTGTAAACCTATTAAATGAATAAAACAAACAAAAACAAAGCATATCCTTCTATAATGTATACTTGACTCAATCCAAAGCACCTGGTGTGATTTCTGTCTGCTGTCTAGCAGTTCCTGACACCTAGCAATACTGGGTGAAGGGAGCTCCAGCACACAGCAGGTAATGGACGGTGCATGTTTCCCTATGAGACTATGTAAAAGGTGTGTGTCCATTCCCTCCACTCAGGTCTCAGATTACACTCTGCTCTCTGATCTATGCTGTGCAGTGTGTGATGACAGTTGAGGCATGCTAGTGCAGGATACAAGGGGTTGAAGCGAATGGTTAGGAGGCGATACCATTGCTTCCCACCGCCTGCCAAATGCTGTTTGAATAGCAATCCGAACGCGGTTCACTCTTCAAAGCGCAAAGCATGCATAAACAAACCGTTACAATTTAAAGAAAATCAGGTAAACGTTTCCAAAGTCACAATTTGCCTCCAGATTTTTGTGGTTCCCGAGGGGCTCCAGGAATGCTCTAAAACATGAATAAAATATGCACCGATAAAGCCATAACTTTTTTTAATTTAGGAGGGTTAGGACCCCTATTGTGTTTTTATTGCTGAAAACAAGGATGGCCAGCACACCAAGGGTTAAAGAGTCAAATCCCTCAAATCTTTATCCTGATTGTTTATAAACTAAATTCGGAATTTCAAGGTCAGAATTATGAGTTTCAAAGTTAGCTTTGTTTCAAAGTCAGAATTCTGAGATTAAAAGTCAGAATTTTAGTTTCAAAGTGTCAGGAATGGACTCAGCACTGGTGGTGGGACTCACCTGCCGTGTGGGCTGCAGTACCAGGGCTGACCAGCGGGTGCTCTCAGCAGCCAGAAGCTCACTCCTGTAGTCAGCCAACACCTGGGGCTGATTGCAGGAGGTGTATTTAAGGAATGACCAGGCCTGTGATCTGGGCCTTGGTGTATGTTTCCCATGAGCCCCTGTACCTGCATCCTGTGTTCCTGCCTTGTTGCTGACCCAGCTTGATCCTGACCTCTGCTGACCATCTCCTGCTGAACCACTGGCTTGCCTGACCATCCTTCTGCCTGATCCTCGGTACCGCGCTGCCCGCTACCTGCTGAACCTGGCTTGTGACCCCGACCATTCTCTGCTTGCTCCTCCTGTACCATGCTGCCCGCACGATACCGACCCGGCCTGTCTGACTACGCTTACTTCCCCCAACGATCCATCCATCCCGCACGGATCACCTCTAGTAAGTCTGCCTGCCTCTTCCCATCAGACTCCATTCCTGCACTCCCCTGCCAGTACTCTCTACCACAGCCGGACGCACTCAGGGGTTGCGACCTGGTTCCAGTCTGCACCAAGTCCATCCCCACCATCAGAGGCCCTGGTGAATAGCAGGCTGGGACTTAGACCCTACACCCTGAGGAAATACGTGCTGTGGGCTGCTAGAGACACTGCCAGGCGGCACCAGACAGTACCTTACAGCCTGCCTGACCATTCCACCTCTCCAGCCTGACTACGCCTGTGTTTCTGAAGCCTGCTACTTCCCTGTGTCAGTCCACACATTTCTGGTCATACCCGGATCCCTAACACAAAGTCAGAATTCTGAGTTTCAAAGTCAGAATTTTTGTTTCAAAGTCAGAATTTTGGTTTCAAAGTCAGAATTTTAGTTTCGAAGTCAGAATTTTGATTCTAAAGTCAGAATCCTGAGATTAAAAGTCAGAATTCTGAGATTACAAGTCAGAATTGTTAGTTTCAAAGTAAGAATTTTGAGTTTCAAAGTCAGAATTTTAGTTTCAAAGTCAGAATTTTGGTTTTAAAGTCAGAATTCTGAATTTCAAAGTCAGAAGTCTGAGTTTCAAAGTTAGTTTTTTTTGTTTCAAAGTCAGAATTCTGAGATGAAAAGTCAGAATTCTGAGTTTCAAAGTCAGAATTCTGAGATTAAAAGTCAAAATTTTAGTTTCAAAGTCAGAATTCTTAGTTTCAAAGTCAGAATTTTCGATTCAAAGTCAGAAATTTGGTTTCAAAGTCAGAATCCTGAGATTAAAAGTCAGAGTTCTGAGTTTCAAAGTCAGAGTTCTGAGTTTCAAAGTCAGAATTTTAGTTTCAAAGTCAGAATTAGTTTCAAAGTCAGAATTCTGAGTTTCAAAGTCAGAATTCTGAGTTTCAAAGTCAGAATTCTGAGTTTCAAAGTTAGTTTTTTTTATTTTAATATAAAAGTTAGAATTCTGAGATTAAAAGTCAGAATTCTGAGATTCAAAGTAAGAATTCTGAGTTTCAAAGTCAGAATTTTGTTTCATACATTTTAG